>NC_060141.1:537962436-538190306 GCF_021461385.2 Schistocerca piceifrons
ACTTCCGTCGCATCGCTGAAGTCGACTTTGGTAACGTTAGAAGGTGTGCATTATACCTCCCTGATTTGTTACTCATATGATATACAAGGACTAAGTCCATATTCGAAGTCACTCATCTTTCCCGATCGACCCATTCTGCTGTTACTGATTTTCTACTGACATCACTTCTCAACGCCTCCTTTCATACTGAACCGGATTACACAGTGGAAGTCCTCGTATAAGATGATGTGTGTCTATAAGGTCATTTTATGTAATTTTTGTCGGTGATTAAAATTAAGTTCGCGTAAAATTATACATAAGAGCTTTACTTTATTAAAAAGCTGTCAAGAATTATTAAAAAAGCTGTTTTAAGAATTACTAATTTGATAGCGTCACCACTTGTGCGATTCTACAGCAAATCAGCAATCAGGTGGCGTAATTAATGGTCAGGAGCGGAGGCCACACGTACTCTGGCTAGACGGCATAGCGTTGCTAAGAAACAGCAACGTCAACGATGTCTTCTGATACTGTAAACAGACAGCACACAGTTGTGAACGAGGTTGGCGTTGGTCGCTATACGGTGACCATTGCCATGACTGCATAATGTTGCTGGACAACTACAGTAAGTACCGCGGTAAGGTGACGTGAAGAAAAAATGCAATAACGGCGGAAAACTGCATTGTTATACGATAACTGTTCACTTGTTCCTTGAATAGTACTGTCAACCTTCTGCCAGTTTGTCCAAAGTAGTTTTTAGGGCAACCTGAACGGTTGACGTGGTAGACGCCCGAGGCTGTAAACTTGTCTGTCTCTTCTCTTCATGTTGTGTTTTAATTCGTATTTCAGCGGATCAGTGGTGTTAAAGGCTGTTTTCGCCTCAGTATTTTATAAATATTTGGTTCTTCTGTCTGGGAATATAGCTATGGAGCGATTTAAACGGGTCTAACCACATGAAACTAGCCGCAGATAAGGCATGTGTCAGACAGATTTATCGTAAAAATCCTCAGGAGTTTTAGTCCATTTACAAACGAGGTAACTTAAAAAAAAAAAAGCATCGTTCGGACAGTACTTGAATATTGCTTGGCAGTCTAGCGTTAGGATAAGATAGGATTGATGGCTAAAATAGAGAATAACCAAAGACGTCATGGGTTCATTTAGTAAGCGTGGGTACGTTACGGAGATGCTCAGCCAGCTTCAGTGGTAAACGCCAAAACTGGTGTTGGGGACCAGGGAGTGATTTACAGTTAAGAGCCAGAGAGCTTGCGTTCTTTGGAGTCATTCAATATATTGCTTCCGCCTACGTATTTCTAGAAGAAAAAAAAAACAAAAAAACAGGAAGATAAAATTACAGATGTTCGAGCTCACGCGGAAGCTCATCAATTTCTCAATAAACATTCTTCCTGCGGACAATCTGCCACTGGAACAGGAATACGATTGGTGGGAGGGAGGGGCGGTAGTGATAATGGTAGGGAAAGTGCCCCCGCCGAACACACTCAGGTGCAAGTGCAGAATGTACACGCTGCTGTTGTTTTTTTTTTTTTTTTTTTTTTGTTCTCTCTCTCTCTCTCTCTCTCTCTCTCTCTCTCTCTCTCTCTCTCTGAGGTCAGATCAGTAGCGAAATGGAAATCACAGCGAATATAAACGTTTTTATTTATAACATTTAGCTACATCATCCAGCTACTTCTTTACGTAATCGCTGCTCAGACTTACGACTTCTGTCGTACCCTCACTATAACAGGCAGCCGCCTGTGCTTTCAGCTCCCTCTGCGCTGGTCTGCAGCTCGTTGTCTGTGTCAAAATGCTGTCCTCTTATCCGGCGGTTCATGTTAGCAAAGAGTGGAAAATCAGACGGATCCAACTCCGGGTTGTATGGTGGGTGATCAAAGACCATCGAAGACGATGCAGGAGCGTCTGTTGAAGCGGCCGAGAACTGTCATCGAGGAGGACAATGCCAGTCGACAACATTCCTTTCCGCTTGTTCTGAAATGCCCTTCGTAGACTATTTTCCCGAATCGACTCATCCACTCGCTGAACTCGGTTGACACCCGCTTCCTCGACTACCACCTGAGTCACGACCGTCTGTACGTCCTGCCTCAGAGTACCAACATTACTGACGCACTTCGTCATGCGTGACAGATACATTATGTGGGCTGCACGAAATCAAGCGGAATCATTCAGCATGGAGAAGTCGAATAAGAGCACGCACTGAACTTGGCGGAATACTCTAGTGTTCTAAGAATCTTTACGTTCTCACTGTGCTATCAGAACTGAGAACAGCGAAGTGGCGTGATCGAAGAGCATAATAAGACATAGCGCAACACATCTGCGCAAAGCTTAGTCGGATTTTCACTGTTTTAATTTCGCGACCCATCGGAGCTAGAACAAAAACAATAGCCTCCTTAGATGGAGATGTCGGGCAGAGAAGCACAGCACCTTGGGTTCAGGAGAGGTTGCGGTCGAGAGCTCCTGCAGCTACTGGGGCCGCCGGACGAGGTTAGGCATCGGGGCCGGAGGGCGGGGGATGGGGGCGGCGCAGCGCTGCCATCTCTTCCGGGTCGCCGGACCGCCGCGCCGCCTCGCCTCAAATAAGACATCGCCTCGGCTGGCCCAGCCTGCCGCACGTAGCTGAAATTTCATTCCGCTGAAACCAGTTTTCGCAGGGCTGCGGCGCCCCACCGCACAGTTTCTTCTTCCTCTTCGATGACGTAGAGAGGGCACGAAAGGGTGAAGTGCAAGAAGAGATGGATCGGAAAAACAGAGGCGGCCAACGAGAGGCCAAATCTAAAGGGGAAACTTGAGGTGCTAGCTCACCCAAAAATGAGTCCTCGTTCACGCATGAGAAATTCTAAAATAAAATCCTATATTTTTGATATTATTTTGAATTTTTAAAATTTGGTGTTTTGTTTAGTATCATCTGCGTTAAATTTTCTACAAAAAGGTACCCTTCATTTTTCTGTATGCCTCGTAGTTTGCAGGTAGCAAGCGAGAAATATGAAAATCTCACGTGTGGTTTTTGAAGGTGATGAGGGTTGCATAAAACCCGCCGGTAGGAGCAGCTGAATCGCGGTGTATAGACATCAGTATGAGTAAAGTCTTGTAATCTGTTTCCTACCGACTTGCGTAGCTACACTGTCGGATGCAGTTTGATACGATATAATACATCATGGTCCACAAACTCGACCGGGAATCCCTAGAGGCGAGATAATGTTCATTCCTCTAAACACTAATGAAAAAGTTTAGAGAAGGCGACAGACTGCAAGATAATCCTATTACCGCCAACATAAATCTCGCGTAAGGACCGCAAAGACGAGGTAAAATATGGCTCTCACGCAACCATACAGGCATTTTTCCCTATCACCATTTGCGAGTGAAACAGTAACGAGAGTTACCAGCAGTGTACCGTATGGTGTTCATCTACATCTACACGGATGGTCCGCAACTCCCACGTGTCTGGCAGAGTGTTCATTGAACCACCTTTACGATAATTCTCACTATAATCTGGAACAACGCTCGCAGAAAACGAACAACGATCAGGGTACCGGTATGAAATGAACTTTTTTTTGTGAAAATGAAACACTATTTTTGAATTGAAAAGTAAAAATATTTTATTCAAAGTACTGACCATTGCTTTCTGTTCATTTTGACTATCTTTCTGGCAACGATCGTCTTTTGAAACAGACACCCAATTTTCGACTTCTTCGTAGGAATCGAAGTGTTCCTCAGCCAATGCGTGCCCCATTGATGAAAACAAATGGTAGTCGGAAGGGGCAAAGTCTGGTTAATACGGCGGGTGGGCTAGCAGCTTCCAGCCAAATGTTTTGATTCTATCCTGAACGAGTTTTGCTTTGTGTGCAGGTGCATTGTCCTGTAAAAAAAATTACTTTGCCATGTCTTCTGGCCCATTCTGGTCTTTCTTCGATCAATGCATAGTTCAAATTGATCATTTGTTGTCTGTAGCGATTAGTATTCACAGTTTCACCGGGTTTTAGAAACTCAGGATACTCCACACCTGTCTGATACCACCAAACACAGAGCATTGTCTTCTTTCCGAATCGATCTGGTTTTGCTGTCGATGTTGATGGTTGTCCCGGATTAACCCATGATTTTTCCCGTTTAGGATTCTTAAAATAAATCCATTTTTCATCGCCAGTAACGATTCGATGCAAAATTGATTTTCTTTCATGTCTTTGAAGCAAAATTTGACAGATGGATTTTCGGTTTTCCATCTGTCTTTCATTCAATTCATGTGGCACCCATTTTCCACACTTTCGGATCTTTCCCATAGCTTTCCAACGGTCAGAAATTGTTTGTTGTGTAACATTTAGCATTGCTGCCATTTGCTTCTGACTCAAAGTATCATCTTCATCGAATATTGCTTGCAATTCGGCGTCTTTGAACTTTTTTGGTGGTCTTCCACGGTCTTCATTTCTTACATCAAAATCATTATTTATGGACCGCTGAAACGCTCTTTTGTATGTTGCTTTTGATAGAGCATGATCACCTCGACAAGCATTCGATGCGACTCTGCAGCACTTTTTTTTTTCAGATAAAAACAAAAAATTAATGCTTTCCGCAAATCATCACTTTCTGGTACAAAATTCGACATTAACACGATGAAAACATATGATGTTGGTTGTTCCATGACTTGATGTATACTAAATATCTTTGACAGATGTCATACCAACCAAACAAAAAAATTGAGGCTCGTTCACAAGAAATGTTCCCTATCGACACATTTGTATCTTAACGCTCTTTTCATACCGGTACACATGGTATATCTTTCCGTGCGAGCTCTGGCTTCCGTTATTTTATTATTATTATTATGGTCGTTTCTCCCTATGTAGGTCGGCGTCCAAAAAAAAATATTTTCGCGGAGTACGTATGTAGAGGCAGAATAAGCACTCAGTTGCGTCCAGGGATGGTAAGCAGCTGTGTGGGCGCATAGCGAGGCGCTCCGATTGAGTGGCGGCCACGCTCGGGCGTGGTGCGGTGGTTGTAACCATCCCGCGTGGCGCGACGCTGTTGTTACGCACCACTCGACCAGTAATTAGCGGCAGCGGTGCCCTGACTTTTGCCCCGTTAATTACGTCTCTCTCCGTTTATTAAACATTCCGCGGCTCCTCCGCTGCCACCCGATCGCGATTCATACCGGCTCGGTTTAATTTCGAGCAGCTCCGAAATTAAATCTTACCGCTGTCTGGCGATGAACCAGAGTGCTAGAGTCTCTCCACATGCCTCGAAGAAGGCGCCGTGAAAGGAAATTTACGAAATAGCGGGCGTTTAATTAAGCAAGCCGCACAGGGTGCCGTCATTGAGCTTCCACCACCGAGGTTTTCCAGGCTCTGTGGCAACGGTCTATTCAGACACTCTGGCATATTTTTCGGGCTGTTGAATCCGTTCTCGAAACTATCAGCAGAAAACGAAGTTCATCTAATTTCGTAAGCTAAGGCTGCGCCAGAACGAAGCTATTGCAATACTTATTCCAGTTCAGTGCAGAATGAGTGAGGCAAAATATTTAGCCATCGGTTGTGTTGTGTTGATATTACAAGTTGTATCCTCCAAACCACTATCTCACTGAGGCACCGTGGAATTTTCCACTCACAAATTCAGTAGTCTACTTTGTTGCTGCTAATAAGTGTATTAAAACACTCTTTCCCCAGTATATACCGCACTTGCTCGATTTATAATCCTTAATATTTTTACCATAAAATATGTTGCCAATTCTACGGCATCCCCAGTAGTTTCCACGGTTCGTATTACATTCATTTTGGTATTAATTGCTTCACTGTGTATTACCCTGTTTCCGCATTACAGGTCTGTAATTTTGAAGCATCTGAACAACATTCCGTCTACCACACATGGTTTTATTTGATTACCCATCATGTTTCTCTGGGCAAAATAATAAAATTTTACCTGGGCTATCCAGGAAGTAAAGCAGTAATACTAAGATTTTACTCGTATTGTGTGATAAAATTCATGGTAATTTGTTAGAATTTCTAATAAAACGCACACTTGCGTTGCAGATCGTTTCTTGAAACGATACACACAACAGTGCAATTGGTAATTGATAAGCTGGGAATGGAAAATGTGTAACAATGGCCCTAGCTAATATTGTTAATTTCTGAATAACAACGTAGATTCTCACGATACCAAAGCACTATAAAATATGTCTGTATTAAAAGAACCATATTTTGAGCAAGGTAATGATACACCATAAAAATTTTAGTTGGTCGCGTAACACACACTGAAAAATTTATTACAAATCATTATAAAATAACACTGTCGTTGTGACAGATAACGTGCACCTAAAGGTGTGTGACTTGCCAAGAGGCGTTGTGCAACGTTCAAAAGTAAAGTTCTAGAGAGGCTCGAGCAAAACCATTTGCGGACCTATTGTAGCTAGAACTGGAAAATTTGGAAATCCTTTTCAGAAAATGCTGACAGGAAAGGCTCGGTCGAAAGCATAATACTTAAATGCGGATAACCAGGGTTACCTAACCTGAAACTACATAACGCACATTCGTTACAAGCTACTGTGCATGCTGCGGAACACCAGCATTTTACTCTGTCGTCAGATCCGCCACAGATGGCCGTCCATCCTGCTTTACAAAGCCGACACGTTCCGTGATAGACGTGGACGCTTGAAACTTTAGTGCACATTCGTCGCCACTTCGTGCAGATGCTCATGCCAGAAGAATGCGAACAGCCGAGCAGCATCATGTTGCGAGATACTTGTCCTCAGCAGCAGAGCCACAACTCTGCCGTTTGTCAACGTCACCTAGGCCAGTCTCTCCATTTGCGACTCGTATCGTCGATAGACTGACTCCCCGTTCGTCTCTGCTTAACTTATACAGGGTGGTCAGAAACAGTCTGAAAAGCTTGCAAGGGTGTTTGCAGGGTAGGCTGTGCTGAGAAATACTTGTTAAGGAAAAAATTCGATACGTTGCGCGTTTCTGAGTTAATTAGCATTGAAGTTAGCTTATCAGGCTGTGAGGCGCAAATTAAAGCCGCCTGTCTGAGACGCCAGACGTTTTTTTTTTGTTTTTTTTTGTTTTTCACTTTCCTCAAACAGAACAGGAGCGATATAAAAATTGGACATGAGGTAGTAGTAAGGATCGGACCCGACCCAAAGGCTGAGTAGCCTACCTTATGAGACCAGATGAAACTAATTGCGTCTGTTGGGCTGCTTGAATCTGCGTGTGCGATGATCCGGTTGGCTAACTTCAATAGTAATTAATTCGAAAACGGCATAACGTACTGACTTTTTTTGAAATTATTCTTCAGCGCAACCTAAACTGAAAAGTCCTTAGAAAGTTTTCAGAATAGGTGTGACAACTCTGTATACAGGATGTCAATGCCAGAGGTATGCCCAAATAAGTCCTTATGAAGAAAGAACTCCATCGACATTTTATGTTGTTGGAAAAATACGCAATCGACAGGCATACTCGGTCAATAAAATTTTTCCGGGTTTGTAAGCGTATTTTCAATATGCAAAACTACCGACGTTTCGGTCAGTGTTGCAAGTGACCTCCTTCAGCGACCCTGAACCAAGGTCACTTGCAACAGTGACCGAAATGTTGGAGTTTTACATATTGACAATGCGGTCACAGATCCGGAAAAATTTTATTGACTGCACCAATGGCTGCTGAAGCCTACGTCTATGTGACAGACATACTCTCCAGGATGTGATCCTCATTATTTCATGAATAGCGCTGAGATAAATTTGTCTCGACATGTTGTCGGACTATGCAGTTACATGATGATGTCTCCCGACGTCATTTTCCAGCAAAATGGGGGACCCCCTCCCCTCCTCCATTGTTTTGGGGATGATACCACATTTCTCCATGAGACCTTTTCTGGGCGTTGGGCGCTGGGTTGGAAGGAGGAGGAGGAGGAGGAGGGGGGGGGGGGGGAGGGAGGGATTCTGTTCGCTGGGTCTCCTGGCGATTCCTCTGGCTTTCGGTGTATGGCGATTTCTCAAGGACATTGTTTACAGAATAATGGTTTCAGACGTGGTAGGTTTCAGACAACTGATCTAGGCCCCATAGAGGCCATGATACCTGTCATGCTTACGAATATATGGCGAAAAGTGTAGTACAGTTCCTATATCTGACGAGCTACGAACGGTATCCACATTGAACTGTACGAACATGCATAAAAATGTTTTAACTCAGGTTTACAATCTTCGAAAAATCAACTTACAAAGGTTAATAGGTACAGAAATATAAAAAAATGTTTTTGTCTGTCCCTAGCCCGAACACCTTGTATCTTAATTCACGTCTCTGGAGCCCGTAAAACTATCAGACGGCATTGGATCTTGTGGTGGGCAGTGGACATTGTGCTTCTGCTCATCAGTGCATATTCCTGTTCTGATTACCCCACGCAGTGCAGCTTTGAGAACTAAATCAGGAACTCATAATGCATTTGACGTCAGCTGCTTTTGGTTTTAAACTAGCATAACTGCTACGTTTTCGATAACAAAGTGGTCAAAAAAAGATTGCATATTGCTTTATTGTGCTGGAAATAAGAGGAACCAAAACTGACTTTGTTCAGTCAGGTGCAGTCACAAGAAAACAAACATAGGAAACATACACATGTTACACTTGATAAACACAAACAATAAATTACAAAAGACCCCACTGCAAACACTACAGTCTCCTCTCACTATCATATTGCATATTACGAACCAATTGGCCCTCCTCGTAATTTGAGACACTTTTTAAAGCGGTTAAAGAATACTTGCTATCAGAATGTCCATATAGACTTTTGAGATATTTTCACATAACTCCAGAGCGGCCTTTGAGGCCCTAAGGTCTCTGGTAGGACAGGGCGACTGCCACTCGTTGCTACGTGACTCGTGCATTGTCAGTGCATCTGAAATCTGGAGAATATGGAGGGCGTTCCAACCGACCTGTTCTATGCTCCGTTAGGAAGGGGTTCATAAGATTTCGACCATGGGGACGTGTATTGTCGTCCACCAGTGTGATTTCCGTTCCAGTATGATCACCAAACGGAGCCACGACGTTGAAATGATCTCGTTCCGAAATTTCACTCCTGTCATCCTCCCATGTACTGACATAAGGGTTGCTTGCAGCCATACTTGTTTCTGTCTCAAAACATGACTGAACCCCTTTGATAAGGATGGCGGTGGTCTATGTTGTAAATGAAGTCCAGGTTGCCTCTCCACACACGAGTATCAGTATTGTCAGGGTGGAGACTGATTCTGGTCTGATCAGAAAAGATGCCACTAGCCCACATGATTTCGTTCCCATGCGACACCAGCCGCCCTCCGAACCCGATTTAGAGAAGCCGTCTTGAGATGTCTTCTGGCACGTACACCCTGTTCAGAGAGACTATTTCGTGTCGCTTGTATTGATATCTGTGCTCTTGTGGCTGGAACAGCCGCTGCAGACCTGAAGCCGTGTGTTCAAGGTCTCTAGTAGCTGTTCAATGCAGATATCGGTCCTACGCATCCGTTATCTTTCTTCTACTGGCTCTTCTGTGACCATTCTTAACTGTGAAGAGAGGCTCGTTCTAGAGTCTAGGGACATCACTTTGACTCCCAGCGAAATTCACTTCGATGTCCACCTGCCTCATTCCCTACTCCATTAGCGTTTGTACAAAGAGCCTCTGATAGTACGTTATTGTTGTCCGAACCATCCTGAAGTGACGCAACTCTTCTAATGACACACAGCGCAAGTACTGCAATGTTTACACGTGGCACGGTTGCCACTCACTGCACAAGCTGCCCCCTCTGGAAACATGAACTGTTTCTCTAGAATTACATTACAGAGAAACCAATATATTGATATCGTAACGTAGTCTAGGATCACAATGTTTAATATTAAAGTTTCGGCAATATGCAACGTTGCTCAGTGGGCAACTTTGCCTTGTTTGACCAAGTTCTGCTGTAACCACTGAACGTCTCTCTTCATCTTGCCTTTGTATTGAGTGCTTTACATATTTACTTCGTTTTCTTACGTTGAGGGTCTTTCTCTTGTGTTTTCTTTTGCCTTCTGTTTATATAACTTATATCATTAGCCAGAAAATCTTGGAAATTGACTGGTACGGTGTTTTATCATTATTTTCTTAGAACGGCGTATCGCAGGGTACGAGGAGCCCTGTGGTGTTTGTTGCTCTGACCGCTTCTCGACTACGCGGCAGTCTGGCGGCCACGCCAACAGGGGCACTGGTTATTACTACAGTCTGTCGTCGTTCATTTCGCTTCTTATCCTATTTATTTAATCATTTTTATATTTTTCCGTGAACTCTGTAAGCTGGTTCTAATGTAGCTCATTATATTTTTATTAAAAATTCACCACAAGAGCATATCGTAATTATTATTGTCACTTATATATTTCCTTTTTAACAATATTTGGTTGTGTTTAAATTTTTCATTTTAATACTGTAATAACTTACACACCTGGAAAGCCCACTACAGACTTTACCGATTGTATTGTTCTTTTTATTCCATACCGTAAAATTATATGCTTGGAGAAGTAGTGTACGCCTGCGGTAGACACATCTAACGAGCTTGCGACACAAACATTTTATGGCTACTGTACAGAAGTTTATGAGCAGCGCTGTTAACAGCATGACTCTATTGTGTACCAGAGCAACGACGCTAAGCTAATTTTGTGTTCATCTTTCGATGACGCCACTATGGCTTCGTTATATTCGGACATGTTTCAAAACAGAAAAGCCTCGTCGTACTAAAAACCCATAACTTTCACAGGCATGACAGTAATACTTCTCATTATAGCCTATTTTATGATTTAAACTGTAGACAATCCTCTAGACGTACCTATGTTTTTCCCGTGTTTCGTTGCAGAAATGGTCATTGCTGGTCGAAACCGAAACCGGTAGTCTGAGGACGTTAAAAGTTTGTGGTCATAGACGGAAATACAGTAATTTCTATGCAGTATTTCGACGACTTCCTTTTTTTAATTTTTTATTTAAAGGTTAGTAATTGACTGTTTTACCCCCCCCCCCCCACCCCCCCCACCCCCCCCCCACCCCCCCATAATTTGTTCTCCTCCTGATTCTTGTGGCACAAATATAAAAAACATAGAAACACTGCCACAAACGACAGTGCTGTATGCCCGATTCAAAATTATTCCCAAGCCCTTCCACTTTAGGCGGGTATGAGCAGTTTAGATATCCACTGTGCGCGACCGGGGCACTCCCCGCCGCTGTGTGGCTGGCGAGCGCAGCGGTTTGCGCAGCGCCCGCGGCTATCGGCCGGCCCCCCAGGGACGCGCGACGGAACGCGCGGACCGCCGTCGCCCCCACCGGAGGCAGTCTGTGCCACCGGGCGCGCTGCCCCTGCCTTATCTGCCCCACTGTTTCCGCTGCGCGCTCGTTTCGTTTGCTGCGCTGCGGCACTCTTCGAGCACCGACCAGTTCCGCGCGCTGCCGCTATGCGCGACGCTGCGACACCCAGTGCCCGATGTCCCGGTTTCCCTCTGCCCGCTACACGAAATGCAGCCGTCCTGGCTCATCCTCCAGCCGGAAGCACAGGACCGAGACTTTTTCCTGGACCTATCACATTTCCCGCCGCTATCGTGAGAGTTACGTCCGGCAGTTCAGTTCACCCGCAACTCTCTCTCGACTTCCTCTTCGCTGGGCTACTATCACTGCTGTGCTGCATCCTTTGGTCCGCTTACGGTTCACATTTTGCACTTGAATTGCTGTCCGTGCTTCGATTAAATATACACTACTGGCCATTAAAATTGCTACACCAAGAAGAAATGCAGATGATAAACGGGTATTGGACAAATATATTATACTAGAACTGAGATATTACATTTTCACGCAATTTGGGTGCATAGATCCTGGGAAATCAGTACCTAGAAAAACCACCTCTGGCCGTAATAACGGCCTTGATACGCCTGGACATTGAGTCAGAGCTTGGATGACGTGTACACGATACTACAGTTCATCAAGAGTAGTGACTGGCGTATTGTGACGAGCCAGTTGCTCGTCCACCATTGACCAGACGTTTTTAATTGGTGAGAGATCTGGAGAATGTGCTGGCCAGGGCAGCAGTCGAACATTTTCAGTATCCAGAAAGGCCCGTGCAGGACCTGCAACATGCGGTTGTGCATTATCCAGTGGCACCCTATACCTTCACGCCGGGTGATAACGCCTGTATGGCGATGACAAATACACGCTTCGAATGTGCGTTCACCTCGATGTCGCAAACACGGATGCGACCATCATGATGCTGTAAACAGAACCTGGATTCACCCCAAAAATGACGTTTTGCCATTCGTGCACCCGGGTTCGTCGTTGAGTACACCATCGCAGGCGCTTCTGTCTGTGATGCAGCGTCAAGGATAACGGCAGCCATGGTCTCCGAGCTGATACTCCATGCTGCTGCAAACGTCGTCGAACTGTTCGTGGAGATGGTTGTTGTCTTGCAAACGTGCCCATCTCTTGACTCAGGGATCGAGACGTGGCTGCACGATCCGTTACAGCCATACGGATAAGATGCCTGCCATCTCGACTGCTAGTGATAAGAGGCCGTTGGGATCCAGCACGCCGTTCCGTATTAACCTCCTGAACCCACCGATTCCATATTCTGCTAACAGTCATTGGATCTCGACCAACGCGAGCAGCAATGTCGCGATACGATAAACCGCAATCGCGATAGGCTACAATCCGACCTTTATCAAAGTCGGAAACGTGATGGTACGCATTTCTCCTCCTTACACGAGGCATCACAACAACGTTTCACCAGGCAACGCCGGTCAACTGCTGTTTGTGTATGAGAAATCGGTTGGAAACTTTCCTGATGTCAGCTCGTTGTAGGTGTTACCACCGGCACCAACCTTGTGTGAATGCTCTGAAAAGCTAATCATTTGCAAATCACAGGATCTTCTTCTTTTCGGTTAAATTTCGCGTCTGTAGCACGTCATCTTCGTGGTGTAGAAATTTTAATGGCTAGTAGTGTAGACATGGTATTTGGTTGGTGCATAAGTTCGTAGCGTTTTCTCGCAAGTTTATTAAGCACAGCAGATACACATGAAAGAGACTTTAGTCATTAAAAAAATTCTCCTTTACTATTTACAAGTCTGCGGTCACGTTTCGATTCCACGAGTATAGAAATCACATGGCTTTGATGCGAAGAACTCGTAGAATTGTGTTCGGAGTATATTTACATTCTTAAAGGAAGTTCCTTCAAGGTTTTTCGATAGAGAGCGGAAAAGGTCGAAATCCGGGGGCGCAAGATCAGATGAATAAGGTGGGTGCGGAATGACTTCCCAACCCAGCTCCTGTAAACCGTTTTTTGTTTGTTTGGCAGAATTAAGGTGGGAGTTGTCGTGGAGTAGCATCAATCACTTCACGCAGCCTTTTTGGTTGTCGTTCTTGAATTGCGTCTGCAAGACGTCTCAGTTGTTGTTAGTAAATGCCAGCGGTGGTGGCTACACTTCGGGGAAGCAACTCGTAGTACACCACACCGTCGTGTTCCACCGGATACGTGCCGTTCTTTGTCTGGGAAGTTGCTGCTTTGTTTAGGCTCAACAATTCCTTTCTTTTCCTTATCTTCGCGTAAAGATACCATTTCTCCTCATCAGTAACGATACAGGATAGGAAGGCCGTTGTTGTTCACAATCGGGTTCATGACGAACAAGCAGATATGCACACATGACTTCCAGCATACGGTACCTATACACCCGATTTTTGACCCTATTGATCAGTTGCCAGTTCTCCAGTACAGTGACGTGAATAAATGTGGATCAATGCGTTTAAACGATCTTCATCAAACCACAATGGTCTTCCTGAACGTGGAGAGCCACTAATGTCAAAATGATCCTCCTTAAAACGAGAAAACCATCTTCTTGCCATGGTCTGTCCTAGTGGCATTATCCTCACAGTCCGCCCTCGGTAGCCGAGTGGTCAGCGCGACAGAATGTCAATCCTAAGGGCCCGGCTGGGACGGAGATTTTCTCCGCTCAGGGACTGGGTGTTGTGTTGTCCTAATCATCATCATTTCATGGCCATCGACGCGGAAGTCGCCGAAGTGGCGAACGGCCTACCCGACGGGAGGCCCTAGTCACATGACATTATTATTATCCTCACACACAGCGCATATGTTTCTGGCTGCCTCCGCTGGTGTCATTCCTCTACTGAACTCAGACAGAAGAATATGTCGGAAATGTTCCGGTTTCTACTCTTGGCACTTTACTGTGCAGCGTCCGCAGCTCCTCTCACTATCTCCAAATGGCAAAATGAAATTGTCTGAGCGCTGACGGCAACAGCGAACTACAAATGAAAAATGACATTCGATAAATTATCCATAGCAACTGCAATGCCAACATGCCAAACAAAACCGCTACCAACTTAGGCACCAACCTTACACACTCATACACGAGCCAGAAGCTGTAAAACGAAAACCGCTCAAGTTTACGGAAGGTGGCGTGGTCCCTATCCCTATATGAGCGATGAGGGGCAGAGGCGCATAACCACGCCACGACAGACGGAGCGCCCGTCGACCGTCCATTGCACTCACTCAGGCTGAAAACAGAATAAAGTAAGTACAAGAAGAAGGGCAAATGCATGGAAGGAGTGCAGTGAATGGAAATTAATCAAGAGTGGCGCAAGTACACGAAGACCACTACAAGAGGATCAAGGCGTGCCACAAGCGATTCAAGGAAGGAACGGACGTCGTTGGCCTATTACGCACGGTCTGGAACGCCTCAGCGACAGACACCATTGTCCAGCAGGTAAGTGTCATCAATAAAGACCGTCGAGCTACGGCGGTAGCCGTTGCTCCAGAGACGGGGTTGAGCGTCGCAACTGCAACGGAAATGGAGTGCTCTCCGTACGCTTGCGCCATTGTTCCGTTCCCCGCGCTCCTTCAGCCGTAAGGAAAAGCACGAAATCTCTCTGCTCTTTTTTCTAAGCCGCCATTTCTGTTTTCAGCACGACTGAGAGCAGTAGAGCATCGACTCGTGCACGTTGCTCGCTCTGTCCCAGGTGGGTGTGCGCTCATCTCCCTCCAGCTGCGAGTTTGGGCCCTCGGCGCTCTTACAGGGACTGACCCCTTTTCCTTTTGCAGACTTCCGCTCGTTTCTTTTTGAATGACGCTTACATTTAAAAAATCTGCTCAGCGGCACGGATGCATAGACATAAAGACCGTGAACAACGACAGTAATTATTGCCTTCACAACACTGCGGGAACAGATGTACAGTATTGTAATGGGTTTGTGAGTTGTATTTTGTTGGATGTTCACGGACGTGTAAGCCGTTTCGTCATGTGCCGTGCAGGGGATGTACTTGAGGCCGAACTGTACTTAAATTTCCACATTGGCGTCTCTGAAGGTGGAGTCTTGCCGCTTCGAAATCGACAGTTATAAATGAGAAAGCCGGCCAAAGTGGACGTGCGGTTCTAGGTGCTACAGTCTGGAGCCGAGCGACCGCTACGGTCGCAGGTTAGATTCCTGCCTCGGGCATGGATGTGCGTGATGTCCTTCGGTTAGTTAGGTTTAAGTAGTTCTAAGTTCTAGGCGACTGATGACCTCGGACGATAAGTCCCATAGTGCTCAGAGCCATTTGAAACATTTTGAACCATAAAAGAGAAAAACAATAAATAAAGTTACTTCGATAATGAAATAAAAAAGAAATAACTAGTATTCATTTTCCTTCTTGGGGCATGTTCTTAGATGTGACTGGTCCGAACGATCTTGTCAGTTCGAAACCCCACTCTTGGTAGCGATCCTTCAGTGTTGATTAGTGCAACATTATGTCCGCAATAAAAAAGAGACAACTCGATTACGACCGATTAAAAGTTCAATGCTAATATTGTGCAGCCTGCTATAAGCTTTGAATTTATTGAGCGTAAGATCGGTACGTGTAAAAGAATAGAAAGAAAATAATCAGTAGAAGGGAAGGCGAAATGAAGACTTCAATTTTCTTGCTATATTCCTGGAAATACACAGTACCTCGATTAGCCGAATAGAAGTAGTTAGCGCAACCCACTCTAGGGTACTGCTCCAGTTATTTTTCATTAATTTTCAAGCAGTCTTCACAAAATAATTCGAAGAAATTCATATACGCGATAGTGTGGTCGTAACAAGGCGCTACAGCCAAACGAAAGTGTAAGTGATGTGCTCAATTAACTTAAATCTGAATAACAAAACGAATTTTTTGTTTTAGCAAAATCGTATTTGGAGAAATTACAGATTCGGGGTCTAAGTACACTACATACCAATCCGCTGGCTTCACTGTCATGCGTAAGGACCACCGAAGTAAAACGAAAAATTGTGGACAATTTATTCTCGCCTTCAGGTGGGGCTTGTTAGATAGAGGGTTGAGGTTGAGGGGGGGCAGGGATTTTCTTCTTCTACATTTGTCATTTACATTTGTCGTTATCAGGAGAAAAAAAACTGGCATTCTACGGATCGGAGCGTGGAATGTCAGATCCCTTAATCGGGCAGGTAGGTTAGAAAATTTAAAAAGGGGAATGGATAGGTTAAAGTTAGATATAGTGGGAATTAGTGAAGTTCGGTGGCAGGAGGAACAAGACTTTTGGTCAGGTGATTACAGGGTTATAAATACAAAATCAAATAGAGGTAATGCAGGAGTAGGTTTAATAATGAATAGGAAAATAGGAATGCGGGTAAGCTACTACAAACAGCATAGTGAACGCATTATTGTGACCAAGATAGACACAAAGCCCATGCCTACTACAGTAGTACAAGTTGATATGCCAACTAGCTCTGCAGATGATGAAGAAATTGATGAAATGTATGATGAAATAAAAGAAATTATTCAGGTAGTGAAGATAGACGAAAATTTAATAGTCATGGGTGACTGGAATTCGTCAGTAGGAAAAGGGAGACAAGGAAACATAGTAGGTGAATATGGATTGGGGGGAAGAAATGAAAGAGGAAGCCGCCTTGTAGAATTTTGCACAGAGCATAACTTAATCATAGCTAACACTTGGTTCAAGAATCATGAAAGAAGGTTGTATACCTGGAAGAATCCTGGAGATACTAAAAGGTATCAGATTATATAATGGTAAGACAGAGATTTAGGAACCAGGTTTTAAATTGTAAGACATTTCCAGGGGCAGATGTGGATTCTGACCACAATATATTGGTTATGAACTGCAGATTGAAACTGAAGAAACTGCAAAAAGGCGGGAATTTAAGGAGATGGGACCTGGATAAACTGAAAGAACCAGAGGTTGTACAGAGTTTCAGGGAGAGCATAAGGGAACAATTGACAGAAATGGGGGAAAGAAATACAGTAGAAGAAGAATGGGTAGCTCTGAGGGATGAAGTAGTGAAGGCAGCGGAGGATCAAGTAGGTAAAAAGACAAGGGCTAATAGAAATCCTTGGGTAACAGAAGAAATATTGAATTTAATTGATGAAAGGAGAAAATATAAAAATGCAGTAAATGAAGCAGGCTAAAAGGAATACAAACGTCTCAAAAATGAGATCGACAGGAAGTGCAAAATGGCTAAGCAGGGATGGCTAGAGGACAAATGTAAGGATGTAGAGGCTTGTCTCACTAGGGGTAAGATAGATACTGCCTACAGGAAAATTAAAGAGACATTTGGAGAGAAGAGAACCACTTGTATGAATATCAAGAGCTCAGATGGCAACCCAGTTCTAAGCAAAGAAGGGAAGGCAGAAACGTGGAAGGAGTATATAGAGGGTCTGTACAAGGGCGATGTACTTGAGGACAATATTATGGAAATGGAAGAGGATGTAGATCGCTGGAAGAAAGCGCAGGTCGTTCCCATTTTCAAGAAGGGTCATAAATCAGATGCGAATAATTATAGGCCTATTTCGCTTACGTCAATCTGTTGTAGAATAATGGAACATGTTTTGTGTTCTTGTATTATGACGTTCTTAGATATTACAAATCTCCTTCATCATAACCAACATGGATTCCGCAAACAGAGATCATGTGAAACTCAGCTCGCCCTATTTGCCCAAGAAATTCACAGTGCCGTAGACACTGGCGAGCAGATTGATGCCGTATTCCTGGACTTCAGGAAGGCATTTGATACGGTTCCGCACTTACGTTTAGTGAAAAAAATACGAGCTTACGGAATATCGGACCAGGTTTGTGATTGGATTCAGGATTTCCTAGAAGAAAGAACACAACATGTCATTCTTAACGGTTCAAAATCTGTAGAGGTAATTTCGGGAGTACCGCAGGGAAGCGTGATAGGACCTTTATTGTTTACAATATACATAAATGACTTAGTTGACAACATCGGTAGCTCTGTGAGGCTATTTGCAGATGACACGGTTGTCTACAAGAAAGTAGCAACATCAGAAGACTCGTACGTACTCCAGGAGGACCTGCAGAGGATTAATGCATGGTGCGACAGCTGGCAGCTTTCCCTAAATGTAGATAAATGTAATATAATGCGCATACATAGGGGCAGAAATCCATTCCAGTACGATTATGCCATAGGTGGTAAATCATTGGAAGCGGTAACGACCGTAAAATACTTAGAAGTTACTATCCGGAGCGATCTGAAGTGGAATGATCACATAAAACAAATAGTGGGAAAAGCAGGCGCCAGGTTGAGATTCATAGGAAGAATTCTAAGAAAATGTGACTCATCGACGAAAGAAGTAGCTTACAAAACGCTAGTTCGTCTGATTCTTGAGTATTGCTCATCAGTATGGGACCCTTACCAGGTTGGATTAATAGAAGAGATAGACATGATCCAGCGAAAAGCAGCGCGATTCGTCATGGGGACATTTAGTCAGCGCGAGAGCGTTACGGAGATGCTGAACAAGCTCCAGTGGTGGACACTTCAAGAAAGGCGTTACGCAATACGGAGAGGTTTATTATCGAAATTACGAGAGAGCACATTCCGGGAAGAGATGGGCAACATATTACTACCGCCCACATATATCTCGCGTAATGATCATAACGAAAAGATCCGAGAAATTAGAGCAAATACGGAGACTTACAAGCAGTCGTTCTTCCCACGCACAATTCGTGAATTGAACAGGGAAGGGGGGATCAGATAGTGGTACAATAAGTACCCTCCGCCACACACCGTAAGGTGGCTCGCGGAGTATAGATGTAGATGTAGATGAAGATGAAATGGGAGATAAGATACTGCGTGAAGAATTTGACAGAGCACTGAAAGACCTGAGTCAAAACAAGGCCCCGGGAGTAGACAACATTCCATTAGAACTACTGATGGCCTTGGGAGAGCCAGTCATGACAAAACTCTACCATCTGGTGAGCAAGATGTATGAGACAGGCGAAATACCCTCAGACTTCAAGAAGAATATAATAATTCCAATTCCAAAGAAAGCAGGTGTTGACAGATGTGAAAATTACCGAACTATCAGTTTAATAAGTCACAGCTGCAAAATACTAACGTGAATTCTTTACAGACGAATGCAAAAACTGGTAGAAGCGGACCTCTGGGAAGATCAGTTTGGATTCCATAGAAATGTTGGAACACGGGAGGCAATACTAACATTACGACTTACCTTAGAAGAAAGATTAAGAAAAGGCAAACCTACGTTTCTTGCACTTGTAGACTTAGAGAAAGCTTTTGACAACGTTAACTGGAATACTCTCTTTCAAATTCTGAAGGTGGCAGGGGTAAAATACAGGGAGCGAAAGGCTATTTACAATTTGTACAGAAACCAGATGGCAGTTATAAGAGTTGAGGGGCATGAAAGGGAAGCAGTGGTTGGGAAGGGAGTGAGACAGGGTTGTAGCCTCTCCCCGATGTTATTCAATCTGTATATTGAGCAAGCAGTAAAGGAAACAAAAGAAAAATTTGGAGTAGGTATTAAAATCCATGGAGAAGAAATAAGAACTTTGAGGTTCGCCGATGACATTGTAATTCTGTCAGAAACAGCAAAAGACTTGGAAGAGCAGTTGAACGGAATGGACAGTGTCTTGAAAGGAGGATATAAGATGAACATCAACAAAAGCAAAACGAGGATAATGGAATGTAGTCAAATTAAATCGGGTGATGCTGAGGGGATTAGATTAGGAAATGAGACACTTAAAGTAGTAAAGGAGTTTTGCTATTTAGGGAGTAAAATAACTGATGGTCGAAGTAGAGAGGATATGAAATGTAGACTGGCAATGGCAAGGAAATCTTGTCTGAAGAAGAGAAATTTAACATCGAGTATAGATTTACGCGTCAGGAAGTCGATTCTGAAAGTATTTGTATGGAGTGTACCCATGTATGGAAGTGAAACATGGACGATAACCATTTTGGACAAGAAGAGAATAGAAGCTTTCGAAATGTGGTGCTACAGAAGAATGCTGAAGATAAGGTGGGTAGATCACGTAACTAATGAGGTATTGAATAGGACTGGGGAGAAGAGAAGTTTGTGGCACAACTTGACTAGAAGAAGGGATCGGTTGGTACGAAATGTTTTGAGTCATCAAGGGATCACAAATTTAGCATTGGAGGGCAGCGTGGAGGGTGAAAATCGTAGAGGGAGACCAAGAGATCAATACACTAAGCAGATTCAGAAGGATGTAGGTTGCAGTAGGTACTGGGAGATGAAGAACCTTGCACAGGATAGAGTAGCATGGAGAGCTGCATCAAAGCAGTCTCAGGACTGAAGACCACAACAACAACAACATTTGTCATCGTCGATGGGCCTACTTGTGGAGGGGAAAGCTTCTTGTGGATCCGTTACCTAATTTAAAATATCTCATTTTCACGGTAAGGCGTGCATTACTAACTGAGGAAAAAGAGAAACAAATGAACTTTAACATTTTCGTAAGTTAAAGTATGAAAGTGTTCTTTGGGATTAGCGAAATATTAATTTGGCGACACTACCTTTTTTATATTAGCTAACGCACTCATTCTTCCCACTTTCTTTTCCCAGGATGGAAAACTGCTAAGAATTTGACAACAAACACTGAATGTTACTGTAAAGACTTCTCTCAGAGCACCACAAACCTTAGAACGATTATTTTACGTTGTTCCGTATTAGGTCACAGTTCTGTACATGATCTTGCATCAGAAGAAAAATTAGATTTTTCCTCCTCAGTAGAGGCCTATGCAGACTCATTGCCTTAATGAGGAGTAACTGGAATAGTATAGTAAAAATAAGAACAGGTATCCAGGAACGCAAGTGGAATACTGAAGAAATTCACAGCAGAGGCATCTAAAGGTCGAGCACTGAAGAAATTTGAAGAGGAAAACGACACCGTCTTAGGACTCAAATGTAAGAACACCGCTAGCAGAATTTTCCAAGATTTTGAGAAATCTCTGGCAAGCTGAAAATTTTAGTTGCTTCACGATTGTCACAGTCCACAACGGAGAGCCACCCTGTTAGCATCCTGGTTCGGCAGACAGTTCTGTCACACATTAATACAACGTTTATTCTGCAGAAATAGAAGCAAGCTGTCTCGCATCTGACACACACACACACACACACACACACACACACACACACACACAATTATTAGGTCAGCAGAGCTTCTGATTATATCAGTACGAACCAACATCTAAGAAAACTCGTCCGAGCACAGCGTACTTACCGAGAAGTGTTCAAAAATTAAAGAGCCGTGACATTTTGAGGGAAGTACTAGTTCGAAGACTTTCTGATCTGGAAATTTCCTGCGCCTTAATTTATTATTTAAGTAGCTCAACAACTCTGCAATAAGCCGCATGGGGCCCAGAAGTTGGCTGCGGCCGGAGTACTGCGCCGGAAGGGAAGGTACGCAGACGTCGACGGCTCGGGCTTCCACCCCCGCTGCTCCCATGCCGCCCCGTTTCCCTCCCCTATCCCTTGCCCCCCCCCCCCCCCCCCACCTTCTCACCCGTTCTCCTGCCGTAATTTCCACTTGGCGGGGCGCGGGCCCGCATATTTGGAATACGGTCGCCGCCTCATCAGCTGCGTATGGACGCCTTTATAGCCGATATTTCAAGAGCGCCGCGCACAGTAAAATTCACGGCGCGGAAAACGCTTCCGTTGTTGCCGGCGTTCCCGTCATGCACGTTTTTTGGTTATATTCTCTATTAAGGCAAACCTGCGCCTGTGGATAACGAAAACATTGTTCCGGAAGGGCCTGCAAAGTTGCGCGCGAGCAGGAGTGATACGGCATTTAGTGCGCCCTTTATCCCGACACGTTTGCTTCTGTGACACAGTGTCTGAGAAGGCCGACACGTCGTTTTCCGTAGGCCTCAAGCCGGGAGCCCACCGAGGTTCTACGATGACGCCATTCATTGTTTTTACTTTACACGCTTTAGGTAAGGCCAGGAAAGTGCAAAAGCAAATTCCGAAAATTTCGAATTGTGTAAATAAAATAGTGGGGGTTTCGCATTACCTACTTACTTAATTTCGTTCCCACGCGTTTAGCTAAAGTCGGGGAATTACATAAACAAACTATGAAGATTTCGAATTCTGTAAATAGCAGCGAAGTACAGAAACAAATTACGAAAATTTCGAGTTGCGTAAATAATTCAGTGAACGCTCTGCATCAACATTATCTGCAAAATTATAATATAGGGTCTGGTTTGATCAATTACAAATGGTTTGTAAAGGCCTGTGGCTGTGAGAACAGTAGTTTACAAACAAACTTTTCTGCTATCGGTCACAATTTTATATTATTTATATTTTGCACGACGCGTTTCGGGAAACGTTTCCCATTTCTGTCTGTGTTCCATGCCGTTCTCACGTAATGATTTTCATGTGTGGGGCTACGCTTTGTTCTGGTGACTTTACTGCAATACATACAGAAACAAACGCGCAATTTTTGCTGGTTATAGATCTTTATATGTAATTTGTGGAAGAACTTGTACTTCAGGTTATCCTATGGTCCATATGTGCAGAGCCTGACATGTTACACATCGAACACGATTTTCTGTGCACACTATACATCGAGAATAACTTACATAAACACAGTTAGTAAGATGGTTTTAGATGTAGTCGACAGAGATATGTACTCTGTGGAAGACCCATAACATTATCTCTGTCGCCTACATCTAAAAACATCTTTGTTCTTCATGTAATTTATTCTCTATGTATATTCTGCACAGAAAATTGTGTTGATGTTCAACATGTTTGAGATTCTGCACAGATGGACGGTAAGGTAGCTGTAAGTAGAAGTTCTTCCAAATTTCGGCACTAATTACATGTAAAGATGGATACAAAATTAAAATTGCACATTTTTATATACACTCTAAAGTCAGCGGAACAAACCAGAACCTCAAACATGAAAAACTTTACGTATAAATGGCATAGTACACAGAGAGAAACGCACTTCAATATGGGAATCACCTCCCGAAATGCGTCGTGTAAAATATAAATAACAGAAAATCGTGACTGGTAGCAGAAAAGTTTTAAAATAAACCTCTAGTGTAGGTGGTTTACCGTTGTCTTTCTTCTAGCTGCAGCGACGTGAAACGTGTGTACATGTGTCATTCGGATGGCCCCGATGTGAGCGTGTATGCTTCAACGTGACAGTCGGCTGCAAACGTCTCCGACAACGGGGCCCATCTAAGTGATGACATTTCTTTCATTTCGTTTCTTTATTGACGGTCCGACTGAAGTCCGTAAGCTGTTCAGTCGTGTCACTTTCACTATTACGAATCTCCCGGCTAGAACGCTGTCTTTCCTCTGTGATTGTCATCTCCTTTAATCGATTTGTCGGGAGTTACAGGCCACAGATGAGCCTTTGGAGACCCCCCCCGTCTGCTCTGACCTATCTACCGGCCAGACCCATATATTTCTTCTTCTCATTAAATTGTTTCTCAGCTTTGGCATCAATATTACTTCCACTTCATCGGTTTTACCATCACATACTTCCACAATCCGATCGAATTTCTGGAGGACGTCAATAATCCCAGATGAACTCACTCTTGAACGATGGATAGATGATCTCGCTATCAATTTCCTAATTCCTACCAACAAACCAACAATCCGGGAACAGGGCTGACAGCCTACAGTCTGCAAAAGCAAAACTGATAATTGCTGAGAGCTGTCGCTGATAATCTTCGTGGTAATGGGAGTCATACCTGAACCACGTATGGGCCTGGAGTAGCGTCTTCACTCATTTCAAAATAAGAAAAGGAAACAAGGAGCAGCTCACAACACAGAGCACACAACAAATGTAGCAGTGCCGCAGACGAGGCCAGTTAAACCCCATCCCCTGGCTAACACTGCACATGAGTAGGTGTTTGTATTATGGATTAATGGAAGGGTAGACCGTAGTCAGCGTGTACCAGACACTCCTTTAGTAGCACAAAGACGATTTTCTGTTTTGAAGCGGTGGCGCAACCCTGTCACGGCAGCAGCAAGGAGATTATGATGCATCAGTTTTCTAAATGGCGACCTATTTAATTTAAATGTTTCGGGAAAACTTGGTCCCATTTTCAAGTAACGTAAACGATGAAGACACGAATCATTATTTCTCAGACTAATACGCATGGATATGTCTGTTTCCTATGTAGTATTACTAAGGTTAAATGTGTGGCATTAGTCTTTTTATTATAATTAGATAACTTATTTGTGAAACAGTATTATACCTAAGGGGACCTTCCAAAGATGTAGCTCTATTTTAAACAAAGTGGTCTTGTATTCGGGAAGGTGGAAGTTCCAATCTTCACCCAGCCATACTGATTCACAGATCATCCTGATTTAGGTTTTCCGTGCTTTCCCTAAATTATTTGCGGCAAAAGCACGACACCGGTACAATGGAACTGTACGCTATCACATTTCCTCCCCTTGTCGTCTAAATGCTAGCCAAGAAAATAGATTCCAATAGCACTTTTTTTTTTTAAGGAAGAGGTGGAGCCCCTCTACGCCCACACCGGCATGGGGGCCAACACAATAGGTCTACTGCCATATCTGCATAAGGGTGTGAGGTATCGCAGGATGTGGGTGCGCGATGTCTGCGTACGCCTGGTTACGGTTAACCATTAATACGCGCTCCTCTGGAGGTAGATTGGGTCGAAATCGAACGAAGGGTAGCGGTTTGAAGGGCAGAGGGAAAAAAGTGCCAAGGCAAAAAAAACCTCTGCGATAGTTAGGTCTGGTGGTGAGAGCAGTAGCGGATGTCTTGCTGCCTGCGATAGGTCGTGCAAGGATAGGCTTTGTTAGTAGTGGGTATCACTCATGTCGATACCTTGACGTTGTGCGGTTGTATTGCTCGGAGGCTGGCGCTGGGTGCCGGTGTAGAGCTCCCGTTCAGCGTCAGCAACCTGTAACAGTTAGGTATATTATCGTTTTTGTATCCGATAGGTCATATATCGGAAGCACAGTGTGAGGTAATGTTGGCGATTTGTTTGTTCGTCAGTGGGCGAGCTCGTCGGTTTTCCTGCTGTGGCCCGTTGGTCGGCTCTAGTAGCAGCTGGTAATTACCAGTCAGTGTTGCTGATGTGCATCGGCTTGCCGACGTTTGTCGCTTGTTTGCGTATGTTTGTTTACCATAGGTGGCTATGCCCTGGCTAGCAGTGTCTTTGGCCGCTTGTGCTTCCACCTATGGTTGAAAAAAAATCCAATGTCACAGGTACACTACGATTTGACACTGACTAATGAAAGCAGTTTTTATATGTTGTCCAACGATTTAATCATGTTAAGTTAAAAAAGAAAACGGTGGTAGACCACTTCTGATGGGGAAGAAGATTGGCAGCTGCCTCTTACCACTTTTCACTGTACAATAAACGTCATTTAATAAAAAGTTCTAGAAATTTCTCTGTAGTCCCTACAGTATGTCTGCGGGATTTTGTTTTGGCGTCAACCGTGACAGTCTAAATGGGCACAAGTGGTATTGCGGCCAGGCTATACAAAATATCTGCTCTCTGCTCGCAACGCAAGCTGTGGCCTTTGAAATTAAAGCTGTACGTCACTGCCACGGATTAATTATATTACGAACAGGAGAGCGTTGCGACGCATAAAGGCTTTCTCGCTGCCCTAATCACATCAGCACCAACGTTACTCAGCCATTTCGAAATTACCTTTTAAATATTCATGGATTCGTATTTCTGAAGAGATTCGGGAAAAACAGATTGCAGCGGAGGGTCTGTTCCGGTGCGGAAGCTGGAGATTTCTCGAACACGCGGCACAAATAAAGAGAGGCAAACCGGCGATAGCAGGAACAAAAGAGCGTAAGCCGGCGCTTGCCAAGACAGTCGACGCTAAGCTCATTTTGTGACGGCAGTCAGTTGTTATCGATATTTCTTAAAATTAATCCGTTATTCACGTACGCGTAGTGGAAAATGAGAGTTACGATGGTAAGCGGCAATATCATTAAAACGCCTTCAATATTAGTGACTACCATTTGCGTTTCAGGCCAAAGCATTGGTCCATTCGTATTAGCGGAATGCCCAATATTACAGAATAACGCGACTAAGCATCTGTAATGTAGCGAACTGTTGAGAGAATAATTTGAAGCCATATTGACTATTAATAGACTGTGACTGTCACAAAAATACGAAAAGGTTTTCAAACATCGCTATCATTCACAAAATTTGTTGACAGCTAAATTATTTATTTATCTACATGTTTCGAGGTGATACCTTATCATCAATCTATAATGGCATTACAAAGACATTTAACAAATTTTGGCAGATAAATGGCGTGGCTGTTTTCTTGTGAAGTGTTGAGGCATCACTATTGCCATGGCTGTTTTGGACCTCTTCACCATTGTTGACAAACTTCACAACCGCGTCTTTCAAGCGCAATACACAAAACAAAACAGCAGTGCAGAACGCAAGTTGTCGGCCAAAACAAGGCTATTTTCGATTTGACTAGCTTTTTTGGAGTTTACAGCAGTACATGGAGCACTTAGTGGATTGTCAACTATGCCCTGCATCTTGCACTGAAGACTGTGTTCTGCTTGCGGCTCCGACCGCAGTAATACAGTTTCCAAGACAATGGTCAACAGTAGTTTAGGTTCATAATTTTATTTATCAGCTCGGATAGTCATGTGCGTTAAAGCGCCCGCTACCGGAACGGAGAGGTGCGCCGGCCCCGGTTCAGATCCACTGGGCCGATTAATAAAGAGGGCCTATGTGCCACCCAGTCAAGCTGTGGTTTTTAGGCGGTTTCCCCCATCCCATTATGTTAATATCGGATTGGTACCCACGTCCCCTCCTCAGGTATACCCTACTAAAGCATTTAGAAAACTTTCTCACACTTGAATACAGAATTTACTCCAGACGCAGAGAGATCGGGTGCTTTGCAGGGGGAGGGGGGGGGGGGGTTGAATACGAAGCTGATAATCTTAGATGTTTGGTCTCCTTCAACCCGTAATCAGCAGCAGCTTCATTTGTTTTAATGGTAATTACCATATAATGGATCTGTTTCTGATTCAAATAAAAAGAAGCAATATAAAGGCACCCATTAAACAGTGGTGCCGTGTGCAAACGGCATTCACGGTTACATACGCCGACCGGTAGTTCCAAACCACGTCAGTTGCACGCTAAATCATGTATGATGCTTTGATCGATATTGAAGTAATCGTAGCTGCAAGAGCCAATAAATGGGACCACCTCACCCCCATCTGGCCGTCCAAAAATGAAGTTCTCTGTGGTTTGTCAAGGAAATAACTAGGCACTTCCTTTAGCAACAACACATCAGAGTCGTACACGGTTCATTGCCCAGTTCGACCCATTGCTCCGCCTCGAATAGTTCAGCATTGACAACTTGTCAAACGCTTTGCTGTCTTCCTTAGAACTGAGGGCATGCGTTATATCGAAAGGCTTCATTGTGTCGATTCGTTAGTAATCCAATAAGAAAAGTCGTTTTCTGAGTAATGATACAGATGTCGTTTGCACCTGTTTTCACGTATGTCGGAAAATGTGACGTAGTTGCTTGCCGGTGGAAAAGATATGTGGAGAAGAATTACCTAGTTTCAGAAACGCAGTTTGTACCAGTTATCTACACGTTCACAGTTTGAATACTATTGTCTAAATACATAGTGAGTGACCATCGAGGAGTCATCAGTTATTGCGGCTGCAGAGTGAACCACTTGGCCTGTAGCAGCGAGAAGGGATCGACGATTTCTCTGGGGTACAGCCGCTTCGGCACCTCTACACTGGCTGCCACTGGTCGACTAGCGAACTAGATTCGTCCGCGAAACTTTCCTGGAGCTGACAGCGACATGACGTTAACTTAGCGGTGTGCGACAGGGAAAATGTTACCGCGAGGAACCGAGCGAAGTTTGGAACCAGGCACCTAAGAGACAAGCATCCCTACAAAATCGTGCTGTAGGCGCTGTAGCTCTTCGATTTCGTTGCTCGCATGAGAAATGATCCAAATTTGCTCTATACTAGATAACAATCCTTTATGTAATCCCCATGGACCTTTCGATGCTCTGTATGATAATTACTGAACAGATGAAACACCGAAAGCTCTTATTGGCATTAAATGCATTCATACCCTTTGAACACAGCCGTTTGTCGAATGGAGTAGCAAGGATGACGATGAACGTTATCTGCCTCGTGCAAATGGACGATTAAATCTTTTTTCAGCCAAACATATTTCGCCTACTCCTGTTAAAACAGGATTCTGCAGCAACACATTCTGTCTTACTCGACCTGCAGTGTTCGCTGGCAGCACATTTAGGTTTCTTTTATGTTTACAGTTACGGGACTTTGAGTTACATTTTTCGCGTTTCCCGTATTTTTCGCGTTTCCCGTATTTTTCGCGTTTCCCGTATTTTTCGCGTTTCCCGTATTTTTCGCGTTTCCCGTATTTTTCGCGTTTCCCGTATTTTTCGCGTTTCCCGTATTTTTCGCGTTTCCCGTATTTTTCGCGTTTCCCGTATTTTTCGCGTTTCCCGTATTTTTCGCGTTTCCCGTATTTTTCGCGTTTCCCGTATTTTTCGCGTTTCCCGTATTTTTCGCGTTTCCCGTATTTTTCGCGTTTCCCGTATTTTTCGCGTTTCCCGTATTTTTCGCGTTTCCCGTATTTTTCGCGTTTCCCGTATTTTTCGCGTTTCCCGTATTTTTCGCGTTTCCCGTATTTTTCGCGTTTCCCGTATTTTTCGCGTTTCCCGTATTTTTCGCGTTTCCCGTATTTTTCGCGTTTCCCGTATTTTTCGCGTTTCCCGTATTTTTCGCGTTTCCCGTATTTTTCGCGTTTCCCGTATTTTTCGCGTTTCCCGTATTTTTCGCGTTTCCCGTATTTTTCGCGTTTCCCGTATTTTTCGCGTTTCCCGTATTTTTCGCGTTTCCCGTATTTTTCGCGTTTCCCGTATTTTTCGCGTTTCCCGTATTTTTCGCGTTTCCCGTACTTTTCGCGTTTCCCGTACTTTTCGCGTTTCCCGTACTTTTCGCGTTTCCCGTACTTTTCGCGTTTCCCGTACTTTTCGCGTTTCCCGTACTTTTCGCGTTTCCCGTACTTTTCGCGTTTCCCGTACTTTTCGCGTTTCCCGTATTTTTCGCATTTCCATTGGCTCTTGTGTAAGCAGTAGGTAAAGCGACAGAAGTCCCCAGTTGACTGTACGTCACAATCAGGGATTCATTGTACATAGCCTTGCTTGCTGCACACTGCATGTGACCTAGCTGCAGGGTTGATTGAGGGATCAGGGGAGCTCCAGCAGTGGAGTCGTGGGTTGTTTTGGCGAGCGAGGGTCTCTGTAAGCTACCACGAATGTTCGACCTAACATCCAATATTCTGACAGGTGTAGATGTAAATTACTACTAACTTCCTAGCGTGCTGTATTCGTATTCACACGCCCTTGTACCAGAGGCTGCTGAACGAGAGTGGCGCGCTGGAGTGGCTAGCGGTATTAGCTGTTTCCAGTTCCGGTGCTGGAACACGTTCTCATCATTGAGATTTGGCCAGCAAGAGAACATCCCTGTCCTAATTATCTAGGTTCTGGGAAGCGCCCAAAATGCGGAATACAGCTTACACTCCTGATTCACCAGTACTATGCTTTCTAGGAAGCAGTAGCACCGAAAATAGCCGCAGCTAGGAAGGCATAAACGGAGGACTGGACACGCGTAAAAGCACTGTTCATCGAACTAAGAAGCTTCTATGACATGCAGACTAGTATTAAGGTAAGAGTGTGTGAAGAAGATCCTTTGAAGCTAAGAAATAAGCGTACTTCAAACTGTGGCATTAAAACCATAAGTTTTCGAGAACGAAACTGAGAAAATAAGTCATACAAAGCATTTAAAGAGTAGCTGTTTGAATAGTGAAAAAAGCCCCTGCGGGAAATGTTAAGATTATACGCTGTAGGATTTGCGGAACATGTTTCACGGTATTCAGAAGTAGGTAACCTGGTAGTGGATGGATCTACGCAAAGAAAAAAATCAGTAATGTGTCTGTGCGTCGACGGACTAAAATGACGATACAATACTAATCTCCCCGTGAAGGAATCAGGAATTGTGCGAGCTGAAGTGTTGTCACTACGTGTCTACGTCATATGTGAAAGCGTGGATCGGTCATGGAGACGTGCTCGGATAGCCGAATGGGTTAAGGCGACCACTCGCGATAAGCGGGCAATACAGGTTCGAGTCCTGGCCCGGCATAAATTTCGTATGTCGCAAACAGCTGACGTCAGTTCATAGTCGCAGGTTGCGAAACTATTTCGTAATGTTCACCAAGCTGTAATCATCAGTGGCAGGTCTGTTCCTTCAGACTTGTCTGCATGTCTGAAGGACATTATACTGTGAAGATACAGACACTGCCTAAACACAACATACCAATATGATTCTTTAGAGTACCCTAAAATAAAGCTTCTGATCGATCTCTCGAAGTAATAAGACGATATTCAAGTGTTCTTTGCAAGTTGTTATTTCTTTGATCTTCTCACGAGAAATGTTAAATTCGTTTCCGTCTTCGCTAAATTTCCTTACTGTTAAAGTGCACTGACCCTCTCTTTGCGGTAAGTCGGGAACGCAGCAAATATCTTTCGGTAAATAAAACGCGGGCATTTACTGTTATCCGCATTTATTGTTCACTGTTCTGGACCTCTCTGTCAAACGGATAACATTTTTCCCTTGCATGTACTGAGAATTTTGTGCTTAAGAAGGGACACAATCTATTTTTGTTCCATGCTTGACTAAGCAGTGCTTCCTTGAATTCAACGATGTCGCTGGTAACGGAAATTTGCACACAAAAAAATAATAGATTAGGGGGCTGTGAAGTACCGAATTTAATGAGTATTAATGGTTGAACGAAGATGCAGAAAAGCAGATAAGTGTGATTAAAAAAACTAGGGTGAGTGGATTGTGCGTGGGAGGGGAGGACGCAATGGGGGAAACTGCAGGGGAACATCATTAGGCTCCGGGAAAAACCTCAGGTGGGATGGTGGCGTGGAGGAAGAAGAAATGAAGAAAATCGTAGCGTACAAAATTGAAGAGAAAATGACACTGACTGCAACAGGGAATGTTTGTTGCACTCTCACAGAGTAGCCTATTCCGATGAGTTAGTACATCTGTCTTAAGTGCAGAAGCTAATGATTAAATTAGTGATTCGAAAATTAATGTAACGTTCTTAACAATAGTAATAATAAATGTTCCGCGAGAATTTGAGGTTGTCCACAACTTGCCAGGTTATTTCGGGAAAACTTGATCACAACAGCCTTCCAATTGAAGATCAGTTTTCAACAAGCACCTTAGCAGATACGCCTGGAAAGAATTCTTCTATGCACGTTCATATGATGCATACTACCGTTCAGTCACTATACTCGTCTTATTACGGAATTCGTATATGAAGAATATTTCAAAATACTGCTGTCCCTAACAATTCGTTAACGTTTGTTTGACATAGATAAAGCACAAATTCTGACAAGCTTAGTACAGACGGCTTTATCTGTGAGGAAAACAATAATTACTGCGAGGGTATTACGCCTGGCAGTACTAGGATATGTCCTTAATCGAAAATTTGGTTTGATACTAGTGTTCAAACCGCATTCGTTGAAGTAAACGGGGTATCTGGAAACAGCCCCAATAAACTTACTTCTAAAATTTAGCCGAGTAGAGTTCCCCCCTCGATCAGCTCCTACCTCCACTTTCCTCGTCCCCCCCCCCCACCCCCCGCCCTCCCCCTATACACCTCCAGTCGGAGCTTCTTAAAACTAATGATGCACATGGAATTATTGAATTCATAATGAAACAGAGGTGTGACTAAACCCTCACTGAGGCTATCAAATTACATGACCTACTTGTCTTCCAATGTATACCAAACTGTTTTAAATTTATTTGTTCTTTGATAGAAGGATAACGTAATCTAAAATTATGGAGTGCAGCAATCAGTCACCCTTTTTTATATATTATTGCGCAAATCCAGATTTCGGCTAGTAGCTAGCCATTGTCAATGCACTATTTCCTATTCGCAATGCATGTAAGTCCCTATTGTTCGGGCGTCCGTCACAGTTATTTGAATAGTATTCAAAGAACATGACATATCATATGCAGTTATTATTTCTAAAATAACTTTGTGTCCCACATTCCAAGAGAGCATACGGGGCTGTCTGTATATGCCAAATTAATCTGAATGTAATCCTATTGACAAGTAATAGCTGAGATAACTATCAGTGAGTGCGACTGCGGACTAAAGCGTTTATTTGATTGACGCGGCTAATTTCTAGTTTCCGGCTAGTCTTTCTACACATTACGCTGTTTCTGACGTTTGAACAAGAGCTTTGTGCAGCGGCCGGAAGACACTAATGACGCGACAGTGCACTGCCGATACAGTCAGGTGGCGCGAAGAGCGTCAGTGGAGTGAAACGTTATCTCTGCACGGCCACTGTGCGTTCATTACGCCGCGTCTGTGAATATCTATCTGTATGCGTTTCCGCGTAACTCTCAAAATAAAGGCACTAATTAGCATGCTATCAGTATTTATACCTCGCACATGGCCCGTAATTATCGCGATGAACGGAAACAGGCGTTGCATGTAAATTACAGTGCACCGAAAAAGGTCAACGATAAAAATGTATACTACGTTGCTATCGATTGCTTGCGAGTTACAAGCGTCGAAATTGAGTCAGACGTAACGAGGTATGTGACAGTAAATCGTTGATAACGTTCGTTTTTACAGTAAACCAGAGAGACAGCACATACATCATACTACAGTGACGTACCGATATGCCTATTCGTCGAGCAGCCTTAGAACAAAAAAGGTGGTTTTAGGTGATGGTGAAACATTGTGATACAGCTGCTTTTCCGTGTTTGCTTGGCTGACTCAGCTTCAATCCTACAGCATCTATTCCATTAAAATTCAGCCTCGCTCAATTTTTATGATTCAGTAAGTTATAAGTAATTGATATTCGAAGAAACCTTTTGTTTGTGAAAGAATCATGCTGATGTTGGCCTGTAACGATTCCGGTAAACTCAAATTATGACGACGAGATCTGATACCAATGTTGTAAGAAGTTCCACGCTTCAGTTATATCATTTCGGCAATTCCAGGACTGCATCATAATTCTTCTTAATATCTTTTCCAATTTTCTTTTGACCTGTGTAACGTACAGACGTTGGACAAAAATATGGAAACAGAGAGAGAAATGCACGTCTGAACGTAAATTTTTTAATAAAATTGCAGCCAAATAGCCATATACAGTTACTTTACTTAACATGTTACATTTTTGTATATTCATTTATCGATTTCACTATTTTACTGCACAGTTCTATGTGGTATCGTTCACAGGCTTCGTTACACAGTTCACATACACATCTTGTGGTTGGATCGCGATGAGCTTTGTTTTTGCAGATTAGATGATGAAAGCTGTGAATAGAAAGTCTAGTGACGACATGTCGCTGTTCGAAGTTTGGTGCTGTCCATGAGCGGATCGTCATTGCTTCGGTGCCATAGAACTCCGGCCAAATTTTTTCTCGTTCGTCCTCCATGATCCTGAGTTGCTTTCTGGAAGCCCCAGTGCGTGGAATCATATATCGAAGTCTGATGTCTTCAATTAGGAATGTCTCTCTCGCTAGCAGGTACAAAAGTCTAGATCTTGTTGTCTTTGAGAGACCCCTCTTTTTAGATAAGTCGATTTTACCTTTTCTAGTATTTCTAGATTTTTTTCTGTCAGGTGGTCCGATATAACCTCCATCCCGTAGGCCAGGATCGGCAAGATTTTTGTGCTGAATAATTTCATGGCTGTCTCTAGACTGAGTAGGCGGATGTTTTTGATGTCCTGTCTTGCTATTATTGCTTCTGCTGCACGTTCTGCTGTACGTTTTGTGAAGCATTTGGCTTTTGGTCGCAATGTCACTCCTAGGTATTTAAAGTCTGATGAGATTTTTATTTTTTGTCCTCCGATGCTGATTTCCGCATCCTTGGGTGTTTCACCTCCATTTCTGAAAATTACCATTGCTGTCTTTGTTGTGTTTATGTGTAGTTTGTGTTCACTGCACCATTTGTCTATTTTCTCAATGTTTCTCTGCAGCTTCTGTATATCTGTTGAACCTGAACATAAATGCAGATGTTACCGAAGCCTGGAGGTTGCGTTGTTGTATTTGATCACGAACGACACCTGTGCAATGTCATCAATACATCGCAAGTGATAGTTGTGGTCAGAAAAGTGTAGTCGTGTAATAGTGGGTGTTTCATATCAGAACCCAGTGTGTTAGAACGTAGACAAATTGTTGTCGATCGAGTGTTGGGTGTTTCCGTAACTGAGGGAGCCGAGGTGTTTGGTATTTCAAGACACACAGTTTCGAAAATAATACCGCATACAGTAAGAATGAAAATCGTCAACCGCTAAGTCACAACGCGGAAGAAAGTGCGTGTGTCGAGTAATCGTGACACACGGTCATTGAAGAGGATCAGGACGAAAAATATCAACTGCATAAGTCAGTGCAGAACTGAATGTCACACTTGAGATCTGTCAGCACCAAAACAATTCGAAGAGAGCTCGAAGAACAGCGAATTGCAGGGTGAAATGAGAATCAAAAACAACTCATCAGTGCCCGTAACAGAAACACAGGTGCCGAAGCCATAAAGCCTCGACTATGGAGCAATGGAAGAAAGTCATTTGGTTGGATTAGTCTTGCTGCACACTGTTCCCAACTTCTGCTTTAGTTTACATCCCAGGAGAGAAACATGGCGGGGGTTCGGTGATGGTCTGGACAGCCTTGTCGTGGCATTCCATGGGCTCCGCGGTTGCCCTGAAAGGTCGCTTTACTGACAAGAGATTATGTGACCATTGTGGCTCATCAGGTCTATTCCATGGTACAATGTACGTTCCCCAATCGTGTTGCTGTGTTCCAGGATGACAGAGCCACTGTTCACGAAGTTCGCACGTCCAGCACTGGTTTCGTGGCCAGATTGCAGTATTATTCAGCTTTTGTGATCTACCTTGGAGAGAATGGTATATGGTCGCCATCTTCCTCCATCATCGGTACCTGAAATTGCCACTAGTTTGCAGGAAGAGTTGCATAAGATTTACTAGAGAAGCCAGACCTGTATTTATCCATTGCGAGACGACTGGAAGTGTTTTGACAGCCGACGGGTTTCCTACACCGTATTAACCACGGTACTTTGCTGTGCGTTTCGTATTTCCACATTTCTGTCCGACTCCTGTACCGTTTCCGAGTCGCTGTTGAGAACGCCAGTGCACGGTTGTGCAGGCGGCTACTTTGCGCCCTGGAGATTATCACCAGTCTTCCTCGTAATCCAGTTGAAAGGGTGGCTGTGTGAACCGAACCACTTGTCTTCAGCGGCGAGTAGTTTTCACAGGACTGTATTTCCTAATATCTTTTGCGAAAGAAACTTCTGAGGTGGTGACAGGAAGCAAGCAGCGCCGTACAGAAAGTACTGCGAGGGAATGTCACAAGGAAAAGGCCAATTTAAGTGTCCTCAGAGTCTTTCCCGACGGTATACATGAATAAAACGTTCTCGGTTTTTCAAGCCGCGTCAATTCGAATTAAATCCTCGAGCTTTCGATGACCATCTCCACCATCGTCGTCAGTAGTTCACTGAATACCGGGGCTGCTATGGTTTCTCGCTTATATAGGTATGATGATATCAGCAGCAGCCAATCAGATAGACCCAATGTGGCGCGCGCGCGTAAGTCGACCCGGGCAGCTAGCGGAGCTATCACCCGTGGTAGCACCGGTGACGTCAGGTGGCGCCAGGGGCAGGCGCCACGTTTGAAACTGCCGCTCCCGCGTCGCGCTTCTGTCTTTGCTTTCTTTCGATGTCCAACGCCCGCCCCCGTGCCCTGCTGAGTGTCTACCCCTGGTCTCTGTTGAAATTGTTGTTTAAACGAATCTGGGCCGCTTCCTTTATAACGGACTCCCTATACGTAAATGCATGAGCCAACACTTTTGTATTTTCGAACTGTATTTTATGTCCGTTTTATAGGCAACGCTCCGCTATGGCCGACTTGTCAAGCTCTCTTTGTTTTATATGGCGCTTGTGCTCAATACAACGCTCCGCAACCGTGCGAATTGTTTGTCCGATATACATGCTACCACATTCGCAGGGTACACCATACAAGACGGACACTCGAAGAGCAATGTCGTTTTTAACAGGGCGCAACATATCTCGCTACCTGCCCGGGTCGACTTACGCGCGCCACATTGGCTCTATCTGATTGGCTGCTGATGATGTCATGCCTATATAAGCGAGAAACCGCAGCAGCCCCGGCAGTTAGTGAACTCCTGACGACGATGGCGGAGATGGTCATCGAAAGCTCCAGGATTTTATTCGAATTGACGCGGCTTGAAAACCGAGAACGTTTTATTCAAGGCCAATTTAAGTTAGCATATTCTGCCCTGGAGGCTACTGTCTGAAAGGTCTTGGTCTTGGTCTTATTTCCTTATGTGGTTTGGGTAGCTTGCGAAATCGGGAGTCAGCCGAAGGGGCCTCACGATGGTAGGGTGAGAGTCTCGGGTCATGTGGCTTGAAGCTGAAGTTTTAAAACGTTTCCATGTATGTAGTGTGACGTGAATGTTCTTCAATGAACAGTATAGATCTTTTCCCGTTTTTGTGAGGAAGGGGACAACCTAATGAGTGGGCATTTACTAGGTGAACAGAGGTCTCATAAATTGGAGACATCAGCCAGCTCGAGGCAGTGTTTGATAACAACCAGGCTGGAGCGGCGAGTGTTACAGAGCACAATGAAGTCTATTTGCTATTGTCGAAACTTGAGTTTTTAGGGCTCTATACTTTAATCAGTAAAAACTGAACCCTTACATGATCACTTCGTTGTCTGTCGGTCTGTCAAGCCCCCCTTTTTCTTAGGCACGGATACACGGATCGAGTTAAATTTATGTCGCGTACTAATGACTAGGTCCCTTGGCGGTATGATGGACGTTAGCTTCCAAGTCAATGCAATCAAAAGATACGGCGATTTAGGTAGCATATTTTGATACTCGCAAACACTCATCAAAACGCACAGGGTACTTCCCGTTGACCTAGTATCATGAAATTCGGCAAGAAGCAAGGTTTCACACCACACCACAGCTAAAGTAAGAAGTCCGAAAACTGTTAATTTGTAATTCTCACACGAACAATATTTCTTTTGTCATTTTGTGTCCATGTCCAAAATTGAAATTAAAACGTTCTCGAAAATCTCGCAATCCCTGGAACTGATATCTGGTCAGTATCAGTGTCGATAGCAAGCAAAACCCGTCGAGATCGTAGATTCCCACAATGGATGCTGCCTAAAAAGTCGTACATAATTTTGTACGGAATCCTCTGTGCGCGACACTTACTCACATCTGACGAATTTTGTCCCACGTCCTTCTTTTTAAATTCAGATTTATCGTGTTTTGTTCATGGAGAAAATACAAGAAACCATTTGGGGGCAGGTGGTGACTGCGATGCTCGTTTTCCAGGCCAACGGTCTGATTCGACAGTCTTCTACTCACAGGTTAAAGCAAGGCTGCCAACCCTTATTTAGCATGATAGTATACGTGTAGCTGTACATGCCGGCTCCGCTAGCAAAAGAATCACAGGAAGTCTACGGAGCAATACGTCGCGTGATTTGTCTCGCGCATCACACGGCTCTAAGAGTGCGTGGACGCAGACGACAGCCTCGAATGGAGCTTTGTTCGATGCGCGGTAGCTTGACAATGGGATGAGGAAAATTTTTTTATCTAGCCTGAAACACTGTTCAGTTAGCGTATTGTGGCTGTGAAGTAATAACGCATGCAATAACAGCAGGGAAAGGAGAGAAGAGAGATAGACCTACCCATGTTGATATTCGCAGAATTTACTGCCTGTTAAGTCGGCAGATCCACACTTACGGATACGCCGTGTGGTAGGGTAAGGATTGGACGACCGCTTTAGTTTCCACCCTTGTGACTGAATTAGTTCCTTTTGTCTGTCCTCGTGGCGAGGCCTACCGGAAAGACAGTTCATGACGAGCACGTCACACAACGTCACACTGCAGTTCTTACGAGCGCCAGCAGCCGCCTCTGGCGGGGAGCGAGTAACTATTTCAGATGAGTTTAATAATTCTTGACTGAGCGTTTGAATGCATGCAGGCTCTCGATAGAACACGACAGAGTAGAGATTTTTAGTGGATACCTTCTCATTGACATTGATTTTCCGTGGGCTCTGCAAGGAGCCGAGCGTTCGCGAACTGTGGAAGACAAGCCGACTAGTGTGACGTTTTAAGTTAGTTGTAGGGGACTGATGACCTCAGATGTTAAGTCCCATAGTGCTTAGAGCCATTTGAATGAGTTGTCCAGGAGTAGTATTTCAAATTAGTTTCAAAACTAGCTTCGCTATTCGTCATACATTTTATGTTATTGGGAAAGTGATGACAAATTTTTACTGCTGAATATTGAACTCCTCTCTGAGCCTCTGACAGCTTTAACAGTGGGTAATAAATGTCAGTTTTCCTCTAGTGTTGTAGTTATATGCATCACAGTTCTTCTCAAATTGTGATACATTATAAACGTTAATCTCTTTAGCAAATACGTGTATTGTGACGGCGCAATTTAAATATCTGGCTTCTTAAAGTGTGGCGTCATGAATACCACATATTATTCCTACTGCTCGTTTTTGTGCAATGAATGCTGCTTAAGTGACAAGTTATTCCAGAAAATAATCCCGTACGACGTTATTGAGTGGAAATATGGAAAATACGTTACGAGGTTGATACGTTTGTTTCCAATATTATGAATTATACGAAGAGCAAAAGTAGCTCATTAATATGCTGTTTCCAGTTCACGTTTTGATCAAAATGTACACCAAAAATTTTAAGCATTCTACCCCACTGACTCCAGCTCATGTGCTACATCAGTCGTAGGTATGACAATTATTTTCACGGAACTAAATGTACTGTGTTTTTCCAAAATTTAACGAGAGTCAATTTTCAGAGAACCACTTCATAATTCTTTGGATAATATCATTTACAAACTTTTCGGTTGCGTTCTTTCTAATGGGTTTTATTATAATACTTATATCCTCTGCAAAAAGAACAAATTTTGCTTGTTGAATATTGAGTGGAAGGCTATTCACTTTTATAAGGAGTAGGAGGAGTGAACCCAAAAATGAGCGTTGTGGGGCTCCCTTCGTGTTTTTTCAATTTTTACCTCAGTCACTAAAAATTTCTACCTTTCCGACATCGTCTGAATTATCCAGCACAAACTTTTGCGTTCTTTTTGTCAAATATGAGTCAAACCAACTGTGTGTAAAGTCATAAATTCCATAAAACGTGAGTTTTTCTAAGATAGTATCATGATCTACACAATCACATGCCTTGGAAAGATCACAAGAGTACTTTTCGCAAACCGAAGCTTCATCTACACTACTGGCCATTAAAATTGCTACACCGAGAATAAATGCAAATGATAAACGGGTACTCATTGGACAAATATACTATACTAGAACTGACATGTGATTACATTTTCACGCAATTTGGGTGCATAGATCCTGAGAAATCAGTACCCAGAACCACCACCTCTGGCCGTAATAACGGCCTTGATACGCCTGGGCATTCAGTCAAACACAGCTTGGATGGCGTGTGCAGGTACAGCTGCCCATGCAGCTTCAACACGATACCACAGTTCATCAAGAGTAGTGACTGACGTATTGTGACGAGCCAGTTGCTCGGATACCACTGACCAGACGTTTTCAATTGGTGAGAGGTCTGGAGAATGTGCTGGCCAGGGCAGCAATCGAACATTTTCTGTATCCAGAAAGGCCCGTACAGGACCTGCAACATGCAGCCGTGCATTATCCTGCTGAAATGTAGGGTTTCGCAGGGATCGAATGAAGGGTAGAGCCATGGGTCGTAACACATCGGAAATGTAACGTCCACTGTTCAAAGTGCCGTCAATGCGAACAAGAGTTAACCGAGACGTGTAACCAATGGCACCCCATGGCGATGACAGTACACGATTCCAATGTGCGTTCACCGCGATGTCACCAAACACGGATGCGACCATCATGATGCTGTAAACAGAACCTGGATTCATCCGAAAAAATAACGTTTTGCCATTCGTGCACTCAGGTTCGTCGTTCAGTACACTATCGCAGTCGCTCCTGTCTGTGATGCAGCGTCAAGGGTAACCGCAGCCATGGTCTCCGAGCTGATAGTCCAGGCTGCTGCAGACATCGTCAAACTGTTCGTGCAGATGGTTGTTGTCTTGCAAGCGTCCACATCTGTTGGCTTAGGGATCGAGACGTGGCTGCATGATCCGTTACAGCCATGCGGATAAGATGCCTGCTAGTGATACGAGGCCGTTGGGATCCAACACGGCGTTCCATATTACCCTCCTGAACCCACCTATTCGATATGCTGCTAACAGTCATTGGATCTCAACCAACGCGAGCAACAATGTCGCGATACGATAAACCGCAATCGCGATAGGTTACAATCTGACCTTTATCAATGTCGGAAACGTGATGGTACGCATTTCTCCTCCTTACACGAGGCATCGCAACAACGTTTCACCAGGCAACGCCGGTCAGCTGCTGTTTGTGTGAATGCTCTTAAAAGCTAATCATTTGCATATCACAGCATCATCTTCCTGTCAGTTAAATTTCGCATTTGTAGCACGTCATCTTCGTGGTGTACCAGTTTTAATGGCCAGTAGTGCAGAAGCTAATTCCGAAGTTTGCTGCTTCAAACTGGTGGAAGTGACACTGATGAATCTGTAAATCATTAGAAAAGACTGTGCCTTAGCAAATAATAATGACATCCTCTGTATTCTCGCTTAGGGACCGAGTGACTTGATAGGGGCACCGAAGAATCCCTCCCTGAATAATCTGCCTTTCTCAGAAGTAACTGGTGTGTGGTGAGTGAGACAACAAGGCAGTGCAGTGGTGGCCAAGAGACTGGCAAACCGTGGTAACGATGCGAGACTGGGATGCTGTGAGAGGCAGAATGGCGCCGCGGCTTAGTGCCGCTAACGTGTGCGTGCTCCTGTGCCTTTGCTAGTGGCCGAGCTGCGCGTACGGGTATCGATTGCGTGCGTCGGAAGAAGCGCCGGCCTCTTTGACGGCACCCCTCGTTAGTCGCCTCCCGCTGCAATTCTGGAGCTTAACCACACCACAGTAGACCAGCGCGAAGTTCACTCGCCTCCGTTGTAACTCGGGGTCAGTCACCCGAGATGTGGTCGTCTTCTAGAACTGCATTAGAAGGGTCTTGAATACAGGAATGTAGCAAAAAGCATATTCTTTGTGGCCTGAGGTGAAACATTTGCATAAAGACAACACCGTCTACTTGGCACATTTTACTACTGTCGCGTATTTGCTAAGGAGAAATAGAAAAGTATATGTACAGAGGAAGTCCGAAAGAAACCTTCTGCTGCGAAATCAACAGGGCGTGCCTTACCAGTCACAGTTGCTTAATTGCGGACTCTAGAGGACAGAGTAGTAAGAGTTCTTCAAACATTCTCCGGTATTTTTAGAGGTTTGACTTTCTGCCATCTTCAGGCAGCCCTGGTGTCCCATTTGTCTGGTGCTAGGCGCCATCCCACACACTGAGGTGGCAAAAGTCATGGCATACCTCCTAATACCATGTTGGACATCCTTTTTCCCGACATAATACAACAAATCGACGTGGCATGGACTCCACAAGTCGTTAGCAGTCCCCTGCAGAAATACTGGGCCATGGTGCTTTTATGTTGTTGTTGTTGTTGTTGTTGTGGTCTTCAGTCCTGAGACTGGTTTGATACAGCAGCTCTCCATGCTACTCTATCTTGTGCAAGCTTTTTCATCTCCCAGTACGTACTGCAGCCCACATCCTTCTGAATCTGCTTAGTGTATTCATCTCTTGCTCTCCCTCTACGATTTTGACCCTCCACGCTGCCCTCCAATTCTAAATTTCTGATCCCTTGATGCCTCAGAACATGTCCTATCAACCGATCCCTTCTTCTAGTCAAGTTGTGCCACAAACTCCTCCCCAGTCCTATTCAATACCTCCTCATTAGTTATGCGATCTACCCATCTAATCTTCAGCATTCTTCTGTAGCACCACATTTCAAAAGCTTTTATTCTCTTCGTGTCCAAACTATTTATCGTCCATGTTTCACTTCCATACATGGCTACACTCCATACAAATACTTTCAGAAACGACTTCCTGACACTTAAATCTATACTCGATGTTAACAAATTTCTCTTCTTCACAAACGCTTTCCTTGCCATTGCCAGTTTACATTTTATACCCTCTCTACTTCGACCATCATCAGTTATTTTGTTCCCAAAATAGCAAAACTCCTTTACTCCTTTGTGTCTCATTTCCTAATCTAATACCCTCAGCATCACCCGATTTAATTAGACTATATTCCGTTATCCTCGTTTCCCTTTCGTTGATGTTCATCTTATATCCTCCTTTCAAGACACTGTCCATTCCGTTCAGCTGTTCTTCCAGGTCCTTTGCTGTCTCTGACAGAATTACAACGACATCGGCAAATCTCAAAGTTTTTATTTCTTCTCCCTGGATTTTAACACCTACTCCAAATTTTTCTTTTGTTTCCTTTACTGAATATACAGATTGAATAACACCGGCGATAGGCTACAACCGTGTCTCACTCCCTTCCCAGTCACTGCTTCCCTTTGATGTCCCTCAACTCTTATAACTGCCATCAAGTTTCTGTACAAATTGTAAATAGCCTTTCGCTCACTGTATTTTACCCCTGCCACCTTTAGAATTTAAAAGAGAGTATTCCAGTCAACATTGTCAAAAGCTTTCTCTAAGTCTACAAATGCTAGAAACGTAGGTTTCCATTTCCTTAATCTATCTTCTAAGATAACTCGTAGGATCAGTATTGCCTCCCGTCTTCCAACATTTCTACGGAATCCGAACTGATCTTCCAGAGGGTGCTTCTACCAGTTTTTCCATTCGTCTGTAAAGAATTCGTGTTAGTATTTGCCTCTATAGCCGGCCGTGATTCCGAAAGTGTTGCTGGTGCAGAATTTTTTGTATGATCATCTCGATTACGCCCCTTAAACGTTCAATGTGTTGCCAGATCATTGGCTCAAATTTTCCAGAATGTTCAAACCAACCGCGAACAATTTTGGCTCGACGACATGGCGCATTGCCATCCACAAAAATTTCGTCGTTCAATGGCACCAAATGGTCTCCAAGCCAGTGATTGGTTCAGTTGGATCAGAGGACCTAGTGCATTCCGTGTGATCGCAGGTCACATCATCATGCAGCCACCTCCAGCTTGGACAGTGTCTTGTTGATAACTTTGGTCCAAGAGTTCGTGGGATCTGAGCCACTCTCGAACGCTACCGTCAACTCTTAGCAACTGAAATCGGGACTCATCCAACCAGGCCACGGGTTTCCACTCGTCTAGACTCAACGAGCCCAGGAGAGACGCATGCAGACGATGTCGTGGTAGCAAAGGCGCTCGCGTTGGTCGTCTGCTACCATAGCCCTGTTTTAACAGATACGTTCATCATACGTCCCACATTGATTTCTACCGTTATTTCACGCAGTGTTGCTTGTCTCCACGCAAACACCACTGCCCTAGGTCGTTAAGTAAAGGCCGTCGGCCACCGCATTGTCCGTTGCAAGAGGTAATGCCTGAAGTTGGTATTCTCAACACTGTGGATCTCCGACTATTGAATCTCCAAACGTATTCCGACATAGAATGTTCCATGCGTCTAGCTCAAACTACCATTCCGCATTCAAAGCATAATTAACTCCCGTCGTGCGGCCATCATCACGTCCGAAAACTGAGTACAAATAGCAGCTCCGCAAATGCACTGCCATTTTGTAACTTGTGTACGCGATACTACCTCTCTCTGTATATGTGCATAGCGCTATCGCATGAGTTTTATCACCTCAGTGTTCCGTTCCCCTGTTCAGCTCGAGTTCGCGATTCCTGTGGGCGGCTCCGCTAATGATATGGAAGCGGATGTGCGCTGTCCGGATACGAATCGCGGTGCTCAGTCTCCGTGCCGCCACCGCCGGCGGTTGGAACGCGAATGACGCGGAGGAGGCACCGCGTGAAAGTACCTTCCAACAGACTATCGTGCTTGAGGAATCTCGTACATGGCTCACAAGCGGTTAAAAGTAAGGCTTGGGGCGGAGCCTTGAGCTTGCTCGAAGCACGACGAGAGATCATGAAAACTGAAGAGCTGACATCACACCACGCAAACGTGCATCCTCCGCATCAGCTGCGTCCAGACAGCAACGGTGGCGGCACAGACACGGAGGACCGCGACTCGTAAATATGAAAACTGCACCCAGTGAAAATTACACTCGATAGTCTGGAAACTACCTGCTCAGAGGCCCGCTTGCATACGGCTAGCCCTCGTCCACCGAAAACGCTCCTTATGCCCCGCAGTGGGTTGCTGTCCCTCCCTTCCTAGCTACCAAGATGCCGTCAGGCCACTGACCAGCATAAGCCCTCGCCCACGTGGATATAGCACGCTTTATAGTTACTTTAATGGATAAATCCTGCTTTTCCTTCTTTGATGATGCATACTCTGTCCTAATATGAATAATCATTATGTACTGTCATTTCAGAAATATTTTTATAATTACGTAAGTTTAAGATGCACACTCTGGCTTTTTAAATTAATTTTTACTTAATATATTTATAATGGTCGTATTTCTTCCACTTGGCAATACTGACAGTGAGATGCAGAATCATAATTACATAGAAAATGTTTTTCATATTTTTAAAGTGCATAGATGAGAAGCGTGCAGTTAGCACTAGAAGTGGTAGGAGAAGCTATGTACAGCGAATGTCACGTACATAGGGGATAACCCTAGCCTTTAGTTAGTATGGCAACGTATCGTACGTAATTTACACGAACCACATATTGGTCCATGGTAATGTACCACATTTAATTTAAAGAATGCCTTGTCAAGTAAAGGAGAAATGATCTTTAAATAACGTGTCTGTAATTCGGTTTTAATGTTTTCCATTGCAGTTTATCAAGATCCAGTCCTAAGTAACAAACCGTATGACTATGACAGACAGAAAATAAAATTAGGATCACTTTTAGGTTGTAAACATATGACATTAGAAATGATGATTGAGTATCGCCAGTCCGCGTCATCCTTAGTTGTAGTAAAATAAAACACTAGTATGAGCCCTCGGCTTTTCCAACTACCTGGGAAAGTGGCAAAGTTTGGACAGCGGCATTAGTGGATCATTCCTCAACCTCTCCTGGGCGCAAATTTCACTGCGCGCGGTTTACGGTACACGGCTGCTCACGGGTACAACGGACCTGAGCTAATCAGAGGGAGGGGAGGGGCTATGTGAGGTGGTATCACGGGAAACTGGTCCGTCTGAAGATGAAGTCAGACTGCCGAAATGTCGCACCATTTAGAGGAAACCACTGGGTAGACTACCCGAGGACATTTCAAATCAGTAAGACGTCAGGAAAGGCCAAAATCACAAGATAATCCACCTTTACTTGAATATCAACACGAACGCACCAAAATTAGTCACTTCTCTGAATTGGGGCTGTTATTCAGCGTAAAATAATGCACCATTAACGACACGTGTAAGATGCAGAAAAGAAGCACAACAAAACTACATATAATTAAAATTATTGATAATTTATTAATCAACTTAGTTCTAAATTCGATGAGTGTCTCCTAATTATCGCAGGTACGCTTCTGCAGCACACATCGTAATTCCCACGTCACAGTACCGTAGCACACCGCTAGAGGCGCACAACCCATCTGCATTTAATCGGTGTATTGAGCTACTTTGTTTCGGCACCTCCATGGTATTGTGGCGCGGGGATTTCAAGGTGTAAGATATTTTATTTTTCATGTTTGATGCAATCACTTTTTTACGTTTGTACCATAAAGAGATGTGGTCAAAAACAAATCAGTGTCCGCAAACGGAATATTTTTTTCTGATATTAATGTGTACCACGATTGCTGTCACGTCCCTGCAAAACGAACAAATAATTACGTAAACTAATTTTTACTGTTTAATTAAATAAAATTTGCTGCCCCTCGTACTTCTGCGTAATGATGTCACCTTTTCCCCCCTTTTTCTGATTCCATTCGGGTATGGTACGCACGAAGTAACCTTTCTTCATGATACCGAATTCTTCAAACTTCAGTGTCCCGTACATATCATCAACACACTCTGAATACCAAGTAAGCGTTTCTTTCAGAAAGGGATTTCGCCGTTAAGTTTCTATCTACATCATTGCAATCGAGTTGTCCAGACGAACTCCTCTCAGAAGGAAAACTGTGGTAAAAGCTTTCACCCGAACAAGTTGCATGTAGCGCAGATAGAAGACCAACTCTGCGATTTGAAGTCTGCCAAGAAATGAAGGAAAGCATAAGGCGGACAGCGAATACCTCTACAAGCTAAGAGCGTCAGGCCCATTTTTGTCTCACTGGCTATGGTAACAAGACATGCCAGTACTTCAAAAAGATACCAAAGGAACAATCGTGATCGGTTAAAGAATCTATTGCTCTCTGGAGTATGTTAACTACCTTAAAGCAATTGTCGTGTAACGTATGTCCCCTTAATTTTAAGTTTTCAAATATTTAGAATGTTGGTAATTATGAATAATGTCTTCTCTAACTGTCTTTTCCCCCTCTTCTGTTTCAGGTAAATACCAGAACCCAGTACACCCGCAACCATGCTGATCCTAGAGACAGTAAGCTGCAATTATCACTTTCCCCTTTCACTGTATTCTAAAACTGCAAAAATTGGTTCTTGTTCAAACATTCGATTTTGCATTGTTTCATTACCTGCTCTGACATACATGGTTTTTGGGATTTCTGTAACACGTGCTTCTTATTTAGTTTAAAAAGAGTGTGTCGTTTTGTTCACTTGCTGTGAAAGCAGTTCTTTAGACGATAACCCATTCCCCCCTCTAGCACAATATTTATCATCGTGGCGCCTACATCCTTTCCAGTATGCAACCAAGATGACTGCTCCGTAGGAAGTTGCATATGCGTCAGGGGCATGAAGGCGCCGTGGATCTTAACGCCCCTCGGAATCTGTTTCCAGTTACCGACGAGAATCGCAAGCAGCGCGGAAATTTAGTCTCGGTGCGCCAGGATACGGTATAAATGGGTCTATTTCCGCCAAACTGCCGATAGGCTCCCTAATTCCTGTTGGTAATAAGCGCGATTGAAATGGCTGCGGTGCCGGAGATACAAATATTCTTCCGTCCCGGAGGTATTTAAACTATTTTAATTGCTTTCAGAACTAATTAAAAGTTCCCCCTTCGATATGTTGATTTAGGAAACTGAAGTCTTGAGTGGAGAACGCTTAATCGCATACTAATTAAGCGATAATGCATGCAAAATCTTGATAGCAACTGTTCTTTCTTCCCAGAAAGACTCCGTTTGGGATTAAGACAAACGGCTTCATTGTGTAATAAAGTAAACTTTCCGCTTTTGGTAACTGCGAAATTTCTCCATTGTCCGCTTGGATCAGATTGTTATTTCCAAATAGTAAACAGTATGAACCGATACTTCAATACCTTAACAGTAATAAATTTTACGGAGATCCGTACTTTGAAGTTATCGCTACCGTGCATCATTGCGTACTTCATATTATGGTGTTTCTCGTGACCATTGTCAGTTTTATTACAGCATTTTCGGTTTTATTGCAGCGTACTAGGTCTGTAAAAGAAAAATACACGTCAAATCAGGTGAAGTTATTATTTAACTCTATACGTCATTTTTTGTGCTCCATTTGTGGAACATAGTGAGATAGTCATTCACCGATCTGATGAAACTTCTGTAATAATGTTCACCAGCAACCGCAGAACTGTGGTTCTGATGACTGTAAAAGCTGTTACGCTTCACACATCACAACAGATGATACCTTGCTAATTGAAAATATTCCTTGTGCTGTTGTTCATTACATTTAAAAATAGTCTGGTAAGATGGTTATGATATTCTTTACAGCTTACGAGTGTAGCAATTTTACGACTAATTGATTCATTTACTGTAATTTATAACTTTTAAATAAATATTTTTCCTGGTACAGTCCAAAATACCAATTTGTGCTTGACTCGATGTTATAAAGATATTTTCCCTCAAAAGATAGTGTGTAATTGATTTCTAAATAAACAGGAAAAGTGGCGTAGTTATTAATGCCTCCAAAAATATACACACATACATTTTCTACGTTATTGCCATGTCGAACCAGGCACTTCAGATATCGCCAAACAAGTTGCTGCATAGAATTATGTCCGCTGCCTGAGATAGCAGTCAGTTTCGTTAAATTAATTTTCAATTCCTCGCTTTCTTAAATTGTTTATACGTAAATCCGGTTTTAAGAAGACGATACAAACCCGAATACGAATTTTTGAATTATGTCTCAAGTTCGGTGTCTCCGAGGATCCTAGGAAACGGTGTCCCGGAAATTCCGTACAAAATTGCCTTATCGTACAGTGAAGATTTCCGCTCTTGATTTCGATTATTGAAAGAGATCGCCAGTCCACACAAGTGTTTACGTAAGAACCGAAATTTACTACCGCTGTTACTCAGCACACTTTCGCAAGGGGAGATGAGTCAGAAAATAACTTCCATTTTACTCAAAGGAGATTGTCACGGTAAAATTGTAGAGGAAGACACAGATTCGAATATATCTCATAAATAATTGAGGACGTCATGATGAGGCACATTAAATCGGTCGAAAAACCGATAACGCAAAAAAAGCTACGAAGAAGAAATGCCACATTAAGACATTCCAAGCGACGCTTCACACCAATGGAATCATTACAATGTGATCATTTTTTACGTAAGAACTAGTTTGTTCTCATGAGCTACAGACAAGCAGCGATAGGTCAGCAAAGATATTGGTGATGCTGATCGGGAAGTAAACCCATCGATTTCGATCACAGACGACAGTGTCCAGGCAATCAAAGAAGGCAACAATCTCAACTTTTCCGACTGTGTGGACATTCGCACAGTGGTTCCCGTTTGGCTCCATGGCCAAGGATGAGATTCCTATCGTCGAGGAACTGAATGACTGCTAGAACGTTCAGGCCCTTGTTAACGGAGACTTCATGACTGTTATAGTTAGTGTCATGTACCTGTTTCACTCTTAAGTGTAGTGCAACACTGAATAAAAGTTACTTGGGGAGTGCCATAGTAACGTATAGCTTACTTTTTAAGTCCTTTCGTACAAATAATATGTAGATATTGACACGTCTTTGCCAAATATGTAAACGAAGGTAAGAGGCTGCTTTTCTCAAAAACTGGATGGTTCCTCTGAGGTTAACAGGAGCGCACGCTTCGCTAGCGATATTTTCCAGTCGTGGCACATTCCCGTGCGTATCTGCCGCAGCGTAAGGTCGCTGGTGAGATACGCCACGGCGCCTGCACTGTCCCTCGGCGCAAATTAAGGCCATTAAGTTAAACAAAAAAAGAGCAGTGCGTGCAAAAAAGATTATAAGAAAATGAAAACAGGAGTCTGCGGACGGCGGAACGGTTATTGCACGGCGTAAATTATCCAAACAGCGGGCGCTGCAGGGTGCCAACGCGAGCTCCGCACTGCTGTTTCTGCTCCCTTTACGTCCGTAATTGTCCTGGCAGCGGCAAGAAATCTTTGAGCGTGTTCCTGTGTGTGCACGGTGTATCCGTCGAGAGAAGCGCTGCGTTCTTCTTCGAATAAAAACTTTCTCTGTCGCTTTGTAGACAGCACGATGTTTATACTTTACAGTTTGAGCTGGATGAACTCATAACTACGGGCAGACTGCGTTGTTGGCATAGCGCCGCGAGCAGAAGCCCACGTAGCGTAATAGATAGCCCTGCATGTTGCGTTTTGTAACTGTGGGAATCTGCTACAGCGCTTTTAGACATCTGCAAATGTAATTAATTTCGTTATTTCATGGGCGCAAAGGGGTGAAGGTGGAAAAATGCTAAATTAGGACTAAGATGGATGTCTGAGAATAGGCCAGTCCAATTTTACACACTCGTAAAACTGTTTTAAGTGCTGACGTTATCGTGTTGCAAGCGCATCTGTGTCTTTTTCTCTGCACTTACGTTTTCAGTCTGGTCAGAGCCGTTTGCAGCGTTTTGAACATACATAAAAAACTGTGCACTTCATTTCACTTTCTTTGGGATTCCGGATCTGTGGTGGTGGTCCCGTCTGCTCCCAGCGTGTCCTGGTAAATTTCCATTCGATGCGCTCTCTCTCTCTCTCTCTCTCTCTCTCTCTCTCTCTTGTAAGCAGTGTGTGTGTGTGTGTGTGTGTGTGTGTGTGTGTGTGTGTGTGTGTGTGTGTGTGTGTGTGTTACCGATAACCTAGATTGCATTACAATTTCTCTTTTCCACCTGTGCACAGAATTCCTTGGTCGCAATCTCCCGATCATCACGGAAGGCTTGGTCGAGATGCTGGTCATTATGAGAGATGGTAGCCAAGCAGAGTTAACCAGGGCGTGGCTTGTCGTGCACGTTATTTTCACTATAGCCCACAGCCTCTCGTTAGTCACGTCTACAGTATCGTCTCGATATAGGTGTCGATGTACTTCAACTGATGCATTTTTTTTTTCAGCAGAAATGATTTCAGTGATAGCCACCTCGTCGTTAGACCCTATTCTAGAACGCTCCTCATCTGTTGCTACCCACCGCAGGACAACACCACCAAGACATTAGCAGGAAGATATAAAAATTAGTAAGACACCAACATAATCTGAAGTGGACACTCAATCAACAAAAAATGTGGGAGGCATCAACATCTTCAAGTTTTGTTGTCCTGTCACCCTCAGTTGTGCGTAATATTATGTTGATCATTTTCGCATTAGTTCCATCTATATAATAAAATATATAAAATATATAAAAATACTTATATGTATATAAATATATAAAAATATATGAAATATATAATAATAATACGAATTATACGAGGGGAGTTCAGCAAGTAACTTGGTTTTATTCAGGATTCCAACAAATCATAATGTTCCCCACTCTTTCGGCTACAGAACGCTATTTACATAATATCCGTTCAATGCAACGGGCTTACGTAACTTCACTGGGAAGGCTTGTAAGCCTGAATGTTACCACTATACTGGCCGATGTCGAAGACAACATCTTACTGCATCAATATCATCATCATCCTCCTCCACGTACTCCTTCCCATGGAGTGCCTCCATAAGGCCAAAAAGGTGGAAGTAGGAAAGTGCAAGATCCGCGCTGTGGGGTAGATGAGAAAGGACAGTGCAATAAAGTTTTCTGAGCGCCTCCCGGGTACTCAATCTTGCACGAGTCCTTGCGTTGTCATGGCGACGTAGTAGTAGAACAGTAAGGGATTTGTTATTTATCACCTCGAATGAGTGTGTCCGCACGTTTCAGCACTGCAGCAATCACAGCAGTGTGCGGCCGGCCGGTTCGCGAGACTTCGGACAGGTTTGCGCGACCTTGTTGCAATGATGATAAACGTGTCATCCAACGACTCACCGTGCTTTTGTACATTTACAGGTGTGCGTAGATGTTTGCAAGGGCCTGTGAATATCTTCGAAGCTCTGGTTTTCCGCCGAAAGAATCCCAATGACAGCGCTCTGGAACGCACTTCCATTACTGAAGCTATTTTGAAGGCTGCGTATCACGTCAACACCCCAGGAACTTGATCGTACAGGAGCTGAAGCTAGAATATTCCACGACGTCCCACAACAAATTCCATTTTTTTTTAACCAAAATTGTTCCAAGAAAGAATGTGTGCTGCATTACTTATTGTAGGCCCTTTATATAGACGTACGTAGTCTGAGAAACGTAAAGGATGTGTTAGTTTCGGAATGATCACTGTACATTGAAATCTTATTCGCCCCCTTCTTCACACAGAGATTCCCACCTACGATTAATCCACCTCTCTCTCTCGTGTGTGTGTGTGTGTGTGTGTGTGTGTGTGTGTGTGTGTGTGTGTGTGGCGCGTGCTGATTGGTTCGGGTCGTGGAGCAGCAGTAGGTCGCGGGCTCTTTACGTGGGTAAGCTGAGGCGAGGCAGCAGTGGATGTCCACTTGTTCGCAGTGCAGCAGCAGAGTTGATCCTCGGCCGCTCCTTCCCTCAAGTTCGCCGGCCTGGTAACAAGTTTGTTTCGCTGCTCGGCCAGAGCTCTTCTTCCCCCTCGCCTTCCCTTCTCGACTGCCTGCACTCCTCTCTGCTTCGAGTAGAGAGCCGCCGAAAGAGCTTCAAAAAGCCTGCAGAAGGCTGCATATTTGAAGCGCACCTTGATCTTCGTTTAAAATTTAACCGCGTTACCTCCTGCAAATGCAGCGTTTCCCCCTTTAGCGAGTCATATCTGTACGTGTAACGTGCATTGTTTTCATCCCGTAGTACCAACATGAGTAAGCGCGTACGATTTTAATGGCTGTCAAACTTTCGAAATGAAAATTTACGAGTCAGCTAAACTCTACCATGAGGAAAAGTGTGCATGTGCGTGCGTGCGTGTGTGCGTGTGTGCGTGTGTGTGCGTGTGTGTGTGTGTGTGTGTGTGTGTGTGTGTGTGTGTGTGTGTGTGTGTGTATGTGTGTGTGTGTAGGGGGGGGAGGGGTCTGGTAACAACCCCTGTCGGGATAAGACCTATCTACCATAGTTCAGGAGATATCATTTCATAAACAATGAAATGCGTGACTAACTGCCGCATCATACATGACGTTCAAATTTATTACTTCTGTGCTACTAACTAAGTTCACAATAAATTTCGCAGACGGTATCCACAAATGCGGTTAAATGCATCTACAAAAGTATATCATGGTAGCACACAATTCAGGAGACATGACGTCATAAATACTGAGATGCGTGAAAAAAAATGCCGCATCATGCATTAAGTTTCAATGCTTTCATTCTTTACCACTAAGACACTCCTACAGTCCAGTTAGAGTAATCACTCACACCTGTCAGGGCTTTCAACAGCTTTAAATTGCGAAGCACAAACGGCTGCTGGCGAAAACAGTCGCCATCTATAGAGCAAAGAAGGGGCGTCGTCGAAGAGACTTCTACAAAATCACGTTTTAGATACGTGAAGCAGCTGCGCGCCGACTGCAGGAACTGTTCTGGATATTACACTACAAATACAATTCTTTTCTTTTCGTTTCTAGTAGAAAATTTCCGGGCAATGTCGGATTTGTCTGATTGTTTCTTATATAGACATCGTTTGCTTAACTCTTGCGGCTTCGTGCCGGAGGTTTTTATAGGATATGGGTGTTTTCTTTCGTCTGTTCGCACCGCCTTTCTCTTGCCCTCACAGTGGTGGCGGATCGCTGCACAAGTCAATAAATGTCCTGTGTCAGCTATTAACCAGTCATTCGTGAAAATGGTGACGCCCGGAAAGAAATGTGAACGAGTAAACACTCGCAGGATCCTTAGAATAATTTTCAAGGAACAGGTGCCAGCAGAGGGGTTGTCTGCATCCTGACCTAGCCGAACCTTTTGTGCGCCCGGAAAGACAGGCAAAAGGAATTCAGAAACGGTGGACAGGTGGCTACGGAATAGGCTAAAGAGGGACAGATTGACAGACAGTAAGTCTAATGATGATTTGAAAGGAATCAATGGAGAAATACTCAGAAGAGGAAACAAGCACTACTGAATTTTAATGTTTAGACAAGTTTTAATAAGGGGAAGGGATCACATGGGAACAGAAAAGTGACTCTAGAAATATTAACCATTGGAGATATCAGAATATATCTATTATCAAAAAATGAAGAGGACAGCACAAATAGAAGAGTGACTGCACCGACGGCGCCTAGCCTTTATAAGTATATAATATTGTTTCACCGAAACGTCACTACCAGAGTTGCGTATACGTACTGCTTCTTACAATAGTATTATTTCTTATAAACTGTTCATATAATCTCTTGCTTTCGGAGTAAATAAATGCTTATTCTTCGAACTAGATCTGATATAAGTTGAAATCTTCGTTTCATTTGAAATTATTTCGTTTGTCTAAAAGTTGTTTAGTTCTTTACAGTTGATGCTATGTAGGAGGCTCGGGTGGTGAATATTTGAAGTGCAAATGTTTGGTATACATAAAGGTCTGAAAGGCGTGTTCAGAGCACTGTTTGCGTCAGTCTTGTCCCTGGTTTGCTGCTGCCCGCCACAACTTATTATCCGGTGCGCAGTTCTCCATCTCGAAGTAGCTGTTGCACTTAAAAGTCCACTATTTGTTGGATTATCCCAGTCCCTGTCTTCCCCTACAGTTTTTATCCCCTGTAGCTCCTGCAGTACCAAGGAGGTTCCTTTTCTCGCAGATTCAGCTGAGGTCTACATTAGGTCTTACCTTATAAAGTTCTCGTAACTGTCTATATCCTTCGCTGAATCACAACTCCAATCCTTCGAGTCTCTTCGTTTCCCGGTAGGAAAGTTCTGTTCATTTCGAAATTCTATCACCAAGTACACAACGAATGATCAGTTTCGAGCACACTTTATTCAGTGCAAAACAGAGCATGGTTTCTTTTCTGCTGGTTATTAGAACATAACATAAAACGTTTCACAAGAAAGCAAAAGATTCTCTAATATTCTCAATAAATATAAAATGTTAGTGGTTGACAGCTGGAGTTTGTCAGATTCAAATTTTTAGGGTAAGATGAAAAATTCTGATGAAACAGAAAGAAAATAATAAACACAGGGTTTTTAAAACTGGACGGCAAAGCTTCAGGGATTGATTCCTCATACAACAAGAAGAAAAAATTCAATCTATTGAAAATAGGTTCCAAAATGCTTACTTAAAGAGCTCTGAGCATTGCAGTAGCGAAGAACATGTGCTCATAGTTCCTAATGTATGCATTTTAGTGCACACGTTTACTAGACTTTTTCTTCTTATGTGAGGAATCCATTCCTGAAACTTTGCGTCGAGTTTTAAGAGTCTGTATACAGCAGGAAAGGCGAACGGAAGAAATTTGTTGGAAGTGTAATGGAAACTGCATTTGTAATGGAAATTGCAGTGTCCAGACTACTGGTGAAACAAACATGGAAACATTAATTGATTGCGATACATGCTGCTAGGATGGTAACACATCACCATAGTACAGATAAAGGTGTAAAGAGGGGCGTTCGGGATACTTAAATGGAGGGGGGGGGGGGGGAGAAATGACGTTCTCACGAAGTCTTGTCGAGTAAAGTGGAAGACTTAATATTTGAAGAAGTTCTTATGATAAACGAGTTGCCACCATTGTAGACCTACGTCTTTCTTAGAGATGTTGAGAATAAGACCACAGAAATTATTACGAATGCATATGCTGCTTAGTGGTAAAGTGCCAGACTATGGATCCAAAGGTTTCGGATTTCATTGCCAAACAGTTACTCACAACTTTTTTCAACTCTGATTACGTGAGTATTTCAGAGTTTCATCGTGCTTCAGACTGCATGGGAAACTGTATCTCCTTTATAACCAGCTCGGTAGATAACTTCGAAGAAAGCAGGACGGCAACGTCACACCACCTTATTTGGGATGAATCCAAGTAAAGCACTATGAAGTATACTATTATTCGAGTTGATGATATCTTTACTTTCACTAACTTATTTGAATGCTTACAGAAGCGCACAAGCATTTTTCCGTCACTTGATACGCGAATTAAGTAGCATTTAAATGGCTGTCATTGGTATAAAATACCCTCCGGCATGGGCTGTACTGTGGAGAGAGAGAGTGTGTGTGTGTGTGTGTGTGTGTGTGTGTGTGTGTGTGTGTGTGTGTGTAAATATTGATGCAGAGACCGAAGAACTGCTACAAGTTTCCCTGCGTGTTTGGGTAATCCCGTGTGAGTCCGTTTGAGTGTGCCCGCAATTCTGGATTATTGTCCGCGCGCAGTCTGGCTTAACACTTGCGACGGTAGCGCAGCGCCTGGCTCTTCCGGCGGCCGCTAGCAGCTCCCGATGCGAGTCAAGGACCTCGACTCGCCCGGGAGAAGCCTCTGCAGAGCCAGCGGTGCACTCAAAAGCGCAAAGTAGCTCTCGCTCTGGAGCTAATTAATTTCTCTAATTAAAAATCACGTTGCGGCTAATGCGATTATACTCAGCGGCAGTAATTACCTATGGCGGACTGGTAAAAAAACTTGCAATATTCAACTTTAAATCCCGCGCTCAGACGTCAGATAATAACGGGCCGTGTTCCACACTGAACAGCGAGGATGTAAAATATAATTTTTTTCCGTTCAGTATGTTTGCATTGTTATTCCTCCGCCTTTAGCGTCTCTCGTGGTCTTTGCCCGAGGAACGCACTAGCAAACTGAGGAAATACTTCAAATAATAGAATTTCATTTGCAACCACCCATCGGCACCCGGGTACTTACTTATCCAAATGTTTAGTTAGATTACAAATCAGTTATCTGTAGTATCCGAGGTAAAAGTAAGCAATCAAACAGTACCGCCTAATTATAAATCCCACATATCCCTCCTCCCCTCACTTTCCCTTCTTCCCAGGCCCCCAGTTGACTATTTACCATTTGAAGGAACTGAAAGTTAAAAAACAGTACTGGAGCGTTACTTTCGTTCCATTGCGTTGAATTTAATTTGGATTTATCGGTATCTGGACTGTCAGTAGTCACCCTAGCGATCCCAGAAACTAAGAAATCAACAAAATAAATTTTCATTCCTAGTCCCAAATATCCACGTTGTCGAGTTCTAAAGATGTAATGTTGTCCTGGTAATACTTATCGTTTTTCCCCACCCCCACCACTCGTGATACTGCAACGAAACGTCGCGGAGGCTTTGTTTATCATTAAAAAACAAGTACGACGGAACACAGCCTTTTTCTTCGTGTAGTACTTTCTGACTATTCTGCAATGAGAAAAATGTTTGGTTTGAGTACACTCTATTGAGAAAAATGTTAACGATTATGTATAGCCAAGTTCAGGAGTATCGGTGATAAATGTCGCTACCATTCAGAATCTCTGTAATCTCTGTAATCTCTGTTCTACAATGTTAGGGAAATTGGTCTTGATCCTCATATCGCTGAAATCCGAACGAAGACTTGTAGAACGACGCAGACGTCAGCATCATCCATAAGTCCCGAATTAGATTGTTAACCCATTTCTCTGACAGGAAAGAAGAGCAGTATTGTAGACTCTCACCGCCTAAGAATATCTCCTCGTTGAACATGTCACGGACTAGGCACTTCGATTTCCTCCATCTTTACAAAATTGGAACATCGGTGTCCAGACGGTTTTGTAAACCCGTACGAAGCTATTCTCAAACTCGAAAAAAATTTCGTTGAATATTTCAAGATCTCGGAACACTATTATGACACAACTTTTCTAGCGAGGCATCGTAAACTGTGTGTGTGTGTGTGTGTGTGTGTGTGTGTGTGTGTAGCGTAAAACTCTTATAACTGAGAAGTTGCTGATTCAATTCTTGATATTACTTTGTTGATTAGTAATGGCGTAAAAGTGTAATGCGTAATATGAAAAAAATGTTTACCAACCATACTGTTCAGTCTCTATTAATAGAAAAGTATTTTTATTTGATGTTTCGCGTTTTTGTACCAAGTTCTGTTTTTGGATACTCAGGTTTCTATGCAATTAGTAAGTTCACATGGAAAAAAATCAGTTTTTGGTAAAAAATTGATTCAGTAACTGATGACCAACTTCCGCTACGAAAATTAATATAGAAATCAAATAAAAGTAAAAAAAGTGTTGCTATTACCACCACTCGGACCAGGAACTGCGCTATTGTAAGACTTCTACGTTATGCATATAAAGTGCTCCAAAGTCTACAAATCATCAAAGGCAATTTTTTCGAGTCTGAGAATTGCGCCGTACAACGTTCAGAAACTGATGTCAAGGCAGTGACTTTCAGGTGTTGTAAGTTCGGAGAAAATCGAAGAAAGCCAGTCCGCAAGATCCCTTTATCATTCAGAGTACCAAACAGATCTGATGCAGTCCAATTTACCACCTGCCGCTTGCCTAGAACGCCTACGAGCGGGGCAACAGGCACTCCTGCAAAACGCAGCTGCTGTGCGGGGTTGCATACGTGTAGGCGGCTTGCAGCACTGTAAGCTGCCAACCTGAGTGGTCCTCGCAACACGAAATCCTCGCGATGTTGGTGACTGCCAGCACATCTACGTATCCGGCGACGAAATGGCGGCGACGGGGAAAACTCGAAAGAATGCTTGCCCCGACGATGAAAAAGTAATGACCGCCTGAGCTGAGTGGCGTGTGCCCGCGCATAAGTTGCCACTGCTGCTCCGGATTCGTCGGCACGCAACTGCCGACCGCCGTGACGCTCGCGGGGCCGCGTGTTTAATGCTGTGCGTGACGTATCCCGTGTTCCCACTGCTGTAGAGTGCCGGTTTCGCGCGTTGCCCTAATCCGCTTAATGCCTGCTTTTCTCCTTTCTCCCGCTGAGAATTTCTGAAAAAAAAGTTCCGCCTCTCTTTTCGCTTCACTTCGTTCGCAGATTTGCGGACGCACGTTCGCTTAAAGCGAAAGTCGGCTTTTCCTTTGTCGACAGGGCCCCTTTAAAGATAAAGGATTTTCTGTTCGAAGTGGAAAAACATTGCGTGTAGACGCTTTTACTTAGATTTAAGAAGGAAATTTTTTTAACGATTGGTGGGATTACCGATCGTGCCTAAAAAAAATTGTAGATGCAACGCCTGGCAATACCAAGTGAAGTACCAGGATGGAGGAGGAGGAAACAAACTTAACGAATTAAAGCGTCTTCAGTTATTACAAAATAGTCACTTACAGTATTAGCCCACTTATCTGTATGACGTCGCACCTAACCACTATAGTAGCAAATCCACTATCATGCCTGTAAGTTGAGGAGAATGGAGTAAGTATTTTAATCCTTTTTCTGATAATAAAGGATATTCGTCACCTTCCTTTAATGCTGCCAGGTCCGTATTAGAGAAATCTAATTTCAGTGCGTCGTCTTCACTCAGATCAACAAATTCTGTTTTAGCTTGAACTTTAAAATCTGAAAATATATTCCTTCGTTCAAGGAAACCTGTGTTAAAACCTAGAAGGCACTATTTGCTTGTCTGTTTTCCAGTTGAGGAAAATGTAACAAGACACTAAATTTATTGATGATGGTATGTTCTGACTTGTGTGGTGAGACAAGATTTTCCTCTATTGACGTCTAGCATCACTATCAATTCTGAGAACATCGAAATGCCTTGAACGTCAGCCCTGCGTTGGTAAATCTCCGGTTCGCGAAGAAAAATTGCAACTTCATCTTACGCTGTAAATATATTCAACAAATTTTCCCACAAGGAAATCTGCAAGATATGCTACGCTGTAAATAAATAAATTATCTGTTAAACTGAAGTGGAAGTGTTTCTCCCTTTCCGTCTTGGGCTTCCAGGAAACAAGACAGATTCTTATCGAAGCTCGAGCACTCTATGCAAAGCGTTACCACTTGGTAATCATCGAACTCCCGTGTAGAACAAGAGCACATCAAATTTTGCTCCAATCTATTTACACAAATCTTCGATAACTCTTGTACCTGTTGCACTGCCTCGGATGTGATTTACAGTCTAAACTGTCTCAGTTTGAGTATATTCACTACTAAAGCATTATCGTTGGATTTGGAGCACCTTCTTTCACCAATGTGTGAAATCCTGAGCGTATGTCCAACATGGAGGGTGCTCCATATGTACATACACTTACCACATTCGACCACTGCATCTCATTTTTCCTCAGCAAAATTCTTCATTGATCGGAAAACGTCTTCGCCACGTTGAAGTGTCCAGTGAATTCAAAGAAAAGGCCGTCATCTATTATAAATCGAACATAGGCAAACAGCTGGGAACAAGATGCAATGTCAGTCGACTCATGTAACTGCAGTGCAAAGAAATAACTTGAACTTACTTCGTTGAGCAGCGTTTTCAAAGCAGCAAAGCTCATGTCCTCGATACGTCTTTTGATTGTATTGGTAGAAATAGACACCTTGTCTACGTTTTTCACATTTTACTCTCGTGGAACTGGATTCGCTGCGTCTAGTGAGCAAGGCACGATGTGATCATCTCCTATTGTATGAGGTTTCTTGATTTCGGCGATTCTAAACAGAGAAAAGTAGCATGATGAATCCACATGTGAAATTATCAGATCAGCTTCTTTGCGTCTGAAGAACTCTGTGACTTTTCCAGTGAACCCTTTGACTACTTCCGAAGTGGTCTTCTTGTGTGCTGGGTTTCATGAAAGCTACTCTTAACACATTACTGCACAGAGCAGACTGAAGCTTATCTACTATCATGGTAAAATCCCATCGCAGAAAAGCTGCTTCAGATGATCTTAGAACATCGGAGATTAAGACTTGCGCCCTTAAGCGTTGTAAAATAATAGCCCGTGAAGACGGGATGTACAGGAGAGCAAAGTAGGACTGTTCCTTGTTCGTAATAGCTTTACGAGCGACATCTGTATGCCCTGGGACGGTGTACTTGGTTGGCCTCGGTTTAATTGCGTTCCGACACATTGTCCCCCCCCCCCCCCCCGCGCTGCGCCAGACGGCTTTCACTCTGCCTGCGACGGCAATTTGTCGGCTCCAAACGAGGCCCGGCGGTCCTCCAGCGCGCGCTGAATTACCTGTGTTTATACGGGCCGCGGTTCGGGGACCCCCCACTGGAGGAGTTTCGTTGTTTTAATTGTACTCGCCACGTCGAAGCTCAACCAACACCGGCTCCGGCCGAGAGGTCGCAGCCGTGGCCAAATATCATTCCAACCACGTAACCTCATACATTGATACAACGTTACACAAGTACTTCTGTCTGCCCACTGCAGCATTAATTGCATCTCCAGTGCATTACCATGGTTACAAAACAGGCCGTTCTCTCTTTTCAGTGTTCTTCAGCAATAATCACAATTCGCGCTTCGTCGCCGTCGTCACAGGGATGAGGTTGTCTCTGAAACAACGAGCTTAAGATTATATCTGGTTTTTCAACGCCATTTAATCTATCAAAACCGCTCGAAATAACTTGTTTCAGAAATAACCTATTTTCACGTTTTTATTCATATTTTTCCCTGTAATATATGTAGAAATCCAACGAAGATAGAAAAATTTTGACTCCCTCAGTTTCAAGATACATAGACCCTAAATATAAAATGAAATAGACAAATGAAAGGAAACTTAGTCCGTCCACCATTCGCTGCTTTTCTCGAAAGGTGATAAGTTTTTTATAAAGTTTTATTTAAAAAGCAGAAACTTAACCACTGCTGTTATGGCTAATTGATATTTCGGTCCTTTACCCGTTTGTCAGCAAAATATTAAACACCTGTTATAACCGTGACCAAACAAATAACGAAAAATATCTTTTATTCGGAACTGAAATCTGGTATCGGTTTCAGCCAGTCGGTTTTTCCCATCCCGACGACGAATACGTCGTTTTCGTCTTCTTCTTCAGGTTGAAGATTGGTTCGATCGAGGAGGACATCGTCTCCTAGGTTGTTCGGCACAGGTGATTTTGGAACGGCGAGGAGAGATATTTGGCTTCGTAGGAAGTGGGTAACGGTACACACACTTATGGATTCAATTTTGGAACAATTTATTTCCCAATAGCTCAGCCTTTTATCGTTGAGGTATCTAAAATGGCTTCATATCTTTGCAAATCAATGAGTTCACCCTATTGCTCCATGTGTTAGACACATCCAACAACACTCAAAAGTTCCTAAATTCTGCCTTTCGTTATCAGTCCCGCCCTCTGCTGGCAACTCGTTCTGGCACTACACATTCACATACTTAATCACAATGGCTGACAAGTGCGAGACAATGCTTTTTCCTCCTTACCTTCTGACACTCAGAAAATAGCAGCTACTACTCGTTACCTCTGCAAGAGACAAACTCTGCACTTGTTCTTCTTTAATAGGGAGAAACTCAGCTGTCCTCCCTCGATTCTGTACAGAATTATCGTAATTTTTACCGCATCAGCATCGAAATGTCATTCTATAGTGACTTCTCCCGACGAATCGGCTATTGTATTGCTCCTACCTGCTTCCTGGTAATCACTACTCCAAGATCATGGTACTTGACTGACTTGCCGTGGGCACTGGCAGTTTATATACCGGTTTTTTGGATACTTTTGTGCGAGTTTCACCCATAGAGATGTTTCGCTTGACTCTTTTGGAACATTCTTGAAGGTTCTCGAACTTTGTCTGCATGCCACCATCTGCTAGTCACCTTGGTGGCCGATCCTGTTATCCTCACATACCCGTTACACCACCACTGGTTCCTTAGCAGGCTGTCAACAAGTCTGACTTCATATGGAGCACTGACCACTTCCTGATGTCCGCCTGACACCACATGTTGTGCGTTGCCTTAATATTACTCTTAATAAAGTTTCTCTCCTTTTCGCACAGTAATACCAATACTTACGATCAAAAAATGCGATAGCCATAACAACCGATTTCGTTGGAGTCTGCTTATTATATCCATGCCTAGCCTTCCCTCACCCAGCGAGGTGGCGCAGTGGTTAGCGCACTGGACTCGCATTCGATAGGACGACGGTTCAAACCCGCGTCCGGCCATCCTGATCTATTTTTTCCGTGATTTCCCTAAATCGCTCCAGGCAAATGCCGGGGTGGTTCCTTTGAATGGGTACGGCCGATTTACTTCCCCACCCTTACTAAGCCGACGGGACCGATGACCTAGCTATTTGGTCCCCTTCCCCCAAATCAACCAGCCAACCTAGCCTTCCCTCTACAAATTTACCCCCCTATACTACCCTCCATTAGAAATTAACAATTCCTTGATACCTCATGACGAGTCCTACCAACTGATCCCTTATTTTAGCTAAGTTGTGCTACGGTTTTTCCTAATTTGATTCAGTACCATCTCATTAGTTATCCAATCTACCTATCTCAGTTTCAGTATCATGTAATACCACATTTTAAAATAGCCCGTGCTCCTCTTGTCTGAACTTTCATACAAACCTGTACTCCAGACAAATGTTTTCAAGAAAGATTTCCTAACATACAAATTTATATTCAGCTAACGACTTGTCCCAGCTTCGCATGAGTTGCCCTAAGGAAATCATAACCACAAACCTTACTTTTCATTGCTTTACGTTAGAGTTCAGTTTCCTCAGCCCTACAGCCATTGGTCGTTTGTCTGGTTCAAATTGTCCCTCCTTAATATTTTCGTGATTACTCAGAGATAATTTCAGAATTTCAAAGTTGTATTCCTGTACCGCGCGTTTGCTATCATAGAGAAAACATATTTTGTAAACGTGTCTTAAAAATTATTTTGACTATAGGCTGTGATTTCTTTTCGTCGTGTGACGGCTTGATTATGGTACTTAGTATCGAAATCAGTAGTCAGTAGGCAAAATAAAAGTGCGACTGTAGATCAAAAAATATACTTTCTTTCCTTCAGGATACTACTCGCGTTGGTGTGTGTATGTAGTAGACTAATGGTATACCATCAGATTTTCGGAAAAACGTCATCCACACAATTCCGAAGGCATATATAGAGCGGACAAGTGTGCGACAATACCGCACAATCAGCTTAACAGTTTATGAATCCAAATTGCCGACAAAAATAATATACAGAAGAATGGAAAAGAAAATTGAGGATCTGTTAGAGGACGATCAGTCTGGCTTTACGAAAGGTAAAGGCACCAGTGTGTCAAAACACTTTCAAAGGATTCATGGACCTAGAAAAACCGTTCGACCATGTAAAAGGTGAAACACATTCGAAATTCTGAGAAAAATAGGGATAAGCTATAGGAAAAGACAGTATTCAATATGTACAACAACCAAGAGGAAACAATGAGAGCGGAAAGCCAAGAACGAAGTGATCGGATTAGAAAAGGTATAAAGACTGGGACGCGGTCTTTCGTTTGCACAATTCAATCTACACATCGAAGAAGCAACGACGGTAATAAAAGAAAGATTCAAGAGTGGGGTTAAAATTCAAGGTGAAAGAATGTCAATAAGAAGATTAGCTGAAGACATTGCTGTCCTCAGAGAAAGTGAAGAATTACAGTAGAAGGACGTAATGAGAGCTAGGAGAAATGAGAACAGCGAGAAACTTAACATCAAAGTTGGAGATCACGAAGTAGACGAAATTAAGGAATTTTTCTACCTCAACACCAATATAGCAGATGGTGGACGGTGCAATGAGGAGATAAAAAGCAGATTAGTACTGGTAGAAAGGGAATTCCAAGCCTAAAGATGTCTACTAGAATTAAACATAGGCCTTAATTTGAGGAAAAATTTCTGGAAATGTGCGTTTGGATCGCAGCACTGTATGCTAGTGAAACATGCGACTGTGGGAAAACTAGAACAGAAGAAAATTGAAGCATTTGAGATGTGGTGCTACAGGCGAGTGCTGAAAATAAGGTGGACCGATAAGGAAATAGGTTCTTTCCAGAATCGGCAAGGAAAGGAATATATGGGAAACATTGAAAAGAATGAGGGACAGGATGATAGAACACCTGTTAAGATATAGGTAATTACTTTCATGGTACGAGAAGGAGCTGCAGAAGGTAAAAACTGGAGAGAAGAGTGGAGATTGGAATACAACCAGCAAATAATTGAGGACGTACGTTGGAAGTACTACTCTGAGATGAAAACGGTGGCACTGGAGAGGAATACGTGACGTGCAGCATCAGTTCAATCAAAAGGCTGAAGACGTACAAAAGAGTGTTTCTCTCAACAGGTATTTGAAACTATCGAGCATCAGCGAAATGTCACAAAGCTTTAAGCCAACCACACAGGCTGTGGTTACAACTCATTTCATCTACATCTACATGACTACTCTGCAATTCACATTTAAGTGGTTGGCAGAGGGTTCATCTAACCACAATCATACTATCTCTCTACCATTCCACTCCCGAACAGCGCGCGGGAAAAACGAACACCTAAACCTTTCTGTTCGAGCTCTGATTTCTCTTATTTTATTTTGATGATCATTCCTACCTATGTAGGTTGGGCTCAACAAAATATTTTCGCATTCGGAAGAGAAAGTTGGTGACTGAAATTTCGTAAATAGATCTCGCCGCGACGAAAAACGCCTTTTCTTTGACTTCCATCCCAACTCGCGTATCATATCTGCCACACACTCTCCCCTATTACGTGATAATACAAAACGAGCTGCCCTTTTTTTGCATCTTTTCGATGTCCTCCGTCAATCCCACCTGGTAAGGATCGCCACGCAGCAACTATTCTAACAGATCCCCCGCACACCCCGCCAGCAAGATCTAACAGAGACAACGAGTGTAGTGTAAACTGTCTCTTTAGTGGACTTGTTGCATCTTCTAAGTGTCCTGCCAATGAAACGCAACCTTTGGCCCGCCTTCCCCACAATATTATCTACGTGGTCTTTCAACTGAAGTTGTTCGTAATTTTAACACCCAGGTACTTAGGAGGAATGGGAAAAGACCATCTTATTACCACAAGGCTAAATAACACTACCTTTCTCCTGATAATGACACTGTCTAACACAATAGCCACCTGATGAGCACAGGCGTGCCCAGGAAATGAAACGTTACATAATTGTGCTAAGTTTATTATTGTTGTCTGAATGTGCTTCAGAGCCCAGTTCCGTGACAACCTGAACCCCCACGGAGTCGTGAACAAAGCACACAAGCTCATAGTAATACGTCGTGTATGGAGAAGCTAGGCATGCCTACAGAGGGAGAATGTGTAAACGCAGGCACCATACGCTGTGCTCCGCTTTCCCTCTGAACATCGCGTCTAGGGAGTTAATTGCTGTCGCCGTCCAACTTTGTCAATCTAACTTGCTGGGAGAACGCTGGTGGCAGCTTTCGTTGTGCGCGGGCCCTCTGCTTCCGAGCGGTGCGCGCGCAGTTCGTATGCTACTGGATTCTCTTTGTGCCCCGCAGATAAGGCGCAACTGATCTGCAGTCAAGTACGGCACCGAGTGGCAGCTGAACGAGGCATAAAAGTATCAGGTACCTTTCTCTGCAAAAGATTTAGTGCAATAGCCAGACTAGTCCCAAAGATACTGAACCACGAGATTATAGCAGACTCGTCATGCAAGTATAATTCAAGAAAATGGTTTTAAAATCTGAGAAAAGTGCCTTTCAGGATATCCCGCCTGAAACGTTCATCTTCTGAGTTGTGAATACGTTGGTGGCGCTAAGCACGATCATCATCAACATGAAGTCAATTTGTGATACCGAGATATACACTTCGGTTGCCTGGCTTTAACCGAAAACGAGGTGCAACAGACGTAATAATGTCTTGGAATACTGTGTAGTCGTAATGCAGAACGTGAACCCAATCATTGCATAAAACACCATTGTCTCTGGACCAAAGTTACACTTCTGGCTGATGCTAAACAAATTATTATTTTATCTTCAAATATTCAACTAAAAGCCTACAAATCTAGTGGTCAACACAGTAGGATTATAAAGTGCTGCGTTATCCGTCGTAAACAGGAGCTGTCTTGTACAGGTACATATTTTGTAATGCAGCTTTGTTACTTCTTAACATTTGTCGTATTGCAAAGAAACTAACGATTAAGGTCGAACGTAATTGCACTTATGGTAAAAAATAAAGAATGCATTTCCACCAAATACATAATTCCGTCACCCCACCGCTCTTCGAAATATTTTCCACTATTTAGGCTTCGAAATTTGCCTTATTAACCAGTTTCAGATATTGTCATACCCATCTCCGGAAGTTTCACATTTATTTAGTTCCACCATGTTGTTATTCTTGTTGTGGTCTTCAGTCCAGAGACTGGTTTGATGCAGCTCTCCATGCTACTCTATCCTGTGAAAGCTTCTTTATCTCCCAGTACCTACTGCAACCTACATCCTTCTGAACCTGTTTAGTGTATTCATCTCTTGGTCTCCCTCTACGATTTTTACCCTCCACGCTGCCCTCCAATACTAAACTGGTGATCACTTGATGCCTCAGAATACGCCCTACCAACCGAGCCCTTCTTCTAGTGAAGTTGTGCCACAAATTTCTCTTCTCTCCAATTCTATTCAATACCTCCTCATTAGTTACGTGATCTACCCATCTAATCTTCAATATTCTTCTATAGCACCACATTTCGAAAGCTTCTATTCTCTTCTTGTCTAAACTATTCATCGTCCACGTTTCCCTTCCATACATGGCTACACTCCATACAAACACTTTCAGAAACGACTTCCTGACACTTAAATCATTACTCGATGTTAACAAATAAGAACTGTTATTCGGTAGTGCTTTGTCTGACCATACGTACTTAAAAATCTGATGACTTTACTGTAGCAATTAAATATTTAGATTTGTTCTAGATTGCTGAAGCGTGTGTTTTACACTAAAAATCTGGAGAAAAAGTAGTTACTAGAGCTTCCATTCCAGCTTCTTCAAGGCATAATTTTGCGTATCACAAATGTGATGTGTCCAGCAATATCTCTTCCTATTTCATACCTCCTTTTTTAACAGAGAAGTGTACAGAAAACACTGATCAAAGACAGGGACAGTGACGGGGGGAGGGGGGGTCGCTTAACAACGTATACAGAACTGGTGAATTTGGAAGTGAAAGTAACAGCGAAAGGCTAAATCTGAATAGTGTGCCGCAGATCATTTGGAACGTCAATATGCTTACGGCAGGTACTTGTAGTAATTGAGACTAACAATTATACAAAGAATTAGGAAATGTCAGACCACTGAAATAATTAAAAAGAAAACTTTGTGTTCAATGGCGATTTGGCTGCCCATCTGTGGCATTCTGGACAATGTTCTCTCTCGGCGACTTGTAAACAAGGAGTAAGTCGTGTTATACAACATGACACTACAAATGATACCCGCTCAAACGAAATTGAGAACAATGACCTCCATAACACTTTGTTTCACTTGGAGTGTTCCAAACAAGGTTGTTGCAGATGTGGAGGAGCGAAGTGTATTTATGTAAGACGTTCATACAAAGATCATGACTAGCAGACCTCACAGAGAGATCATCCAATATACAGTTGAGTATTTCTATCTGAGGTCGTATTTGATAACCCTACACAGTCTGCACTCAAAACCTTTTCAACTCTTGGAGAAAGGAGTGCCAAGAATAATGCTGCTATTTTTGTCTGATAACGCGTAACTGTTGCCAGAATCTGACAATTTCTGCTTACTGGATTCTCAACTGAGTTACGCTTTGTCTTTTGACGGAGAAGTTGGAGTAACATTCAAAGTTCTTTTAAATATGGTCTAATTTTACAAAGGGCTAAACCAAAATTTCTGTAAAAAGAAAATATGTCAACAGAGTAACAATGACATACGTATTTGTCCGTTGGCATGATAGAAAGCAACTTGTATTTTGAAAATTCAGCTGCATGGTAAAAATTCTTAAGACTTCAGGAGTGCAGCTATGGAAATAAACACTTCTTTATATTACCACGAAGACGTTCTATTTCGTGATATCCAATCATAAACAGGGAGTATTACATAAAAGCATTTTTTTTAAAATCACTACTCAATCTTCGCCAATGGAGAGGGATAAGGTATCCAAACCGCTGAACAATACGAAGCTGATAAAGTGATAAGGGAGATAGCTGTCCCTGAGTGGAAACCGTTAGTTGGTTAAACCTCAGACGACTTGCGGAAACTTATTTTTAGCAGGAAATTGTTTTTCTACGCCAGCTGGAGCGGCCCAGCGGTTCTAGGCGCTTAAGTCTGGAACCTCGGGCATGGATGTGTGTACTGTCCTTAGGTTAGTTAGGTTTCAATAGTTCTATGTTCTAGGGGACTGATGACCTCAGATGTTAAGTCCCATAGTGCTCAAAGCCATTTGAACCATTTTTTGTTTTTCTACGTCAAGTACGCAGAATAAAGGATTTTTCGTCAAGATTATCTCCCATCGAGGAAGAACGGCTTTTAGTAATGCCTCTAACTTCATTTAGAAAGATGATGATAAAATTGTACCAGCATATGTATGTTGCTCATACGGTATAGTCACTCAGCTGAAAAACGACTTCCGTATACTACGCGAAGGAAGGCAGAAAATCATCAGTTAAGTATCTGGGAAATCAAATGCAGTTAGCTGCCCGGTTAACTTCAAACACCGAACAATAAGTGTAGAAGTATTCATAGCTGGTTTGTAGTCCGCCTCGGTAGCTGCAGGTTTAGCGCGGCAGACTATTAACCAAGGGCACTGCGTTAGATTCCCGGCCGGGTCATAGGTATTCTCCTTTCGGAGACTGAATGTTCCGTTGTCCTTATCTTCGTATCGTCATAACTGAAACGAAAATCTCCTGCATAGCGTCACATGGTAAGCCTAAACTTCTCTATATTTGTACCAGAGTACAGATTGACCTTAACGAATCTCATGAATTTTCGTAACACACTGTGTTCTCGTCTCTCCATGGCTTTGATTGCTGTTTGGGAACGTCCCGAAAGCCCATACTAAAAAAATATGATCATCTTATACGGAATCTTTGTGGACTTACATTTGAGATGAGCGAAGATAAGATCCCCGTTAGGCCATCGTGATTTCGATGGTTTTCCCAAATACTTGCGAATTCTGACATAGTTCCTTTGAACAGGTCACGAACGCTATCTTGCTCCATTTCACTTCCAACCGAGCTAGTACTGTGTCTAAAATGTTATCGTAGACGATGAGATGTTAAACCTTAATCTGTCAACCAATACATGTTCTTAGTGAGAGAGAGAGAGAGAGAGAGAGAGAGAGAGAGAGAGACACGAAGAAAGTGTATTTCGGTTAAAATTAAATGTCGTACCTTAATAATGAAATTGTGTTGCTTAGGCTATTTTAATAACTAAGAAATGATTTCAGGCTTCCTCGTGTCACAAAGTACATTGATATTGTGTAAACGGAAACATGTGCGTCACACAGAAAACACACGATTTAAAATAGACAGAATGTACACGCAAATAGTGATGAGCCAAAACATTACCACCTGTTTAATAGATTGTTGCTCCATCTTTGTTACGGAGCACAGAAGCAATTTTGCTTGGCCGGATTCCAGAAGTCCTTGGAAGGTTTAGAGAGGTACCAAGTGGTTATGATTAAAGTACAGCTGCTCACAGAGATCCAGTGTGGACTGTAATTATTCTACAGCAACGGAACTTCGTAGATAATGTAATTTGTTAATGTGGAACCGATTAACGCTGGGAAAACATTAGTTGCAATTTTGCCCACCAGGTACAAATCTGACGGTGTATAGTAAGAAAGACCTATAGAAATGTTTCCATAGGTAATTGATTAGGAACAGGACGTGGTAGAGAACCTCAAACAAGTTAGAAAGGTATAATGTTAATTTTATTATAAACCGCCGCTTAAACAGTTAGTTCACTATGAGCACCGGAGACTTCGATGAGACGCATCCGTAAAACGATGGATGTGATGAACAGTTAGTTGCTCGCAGAAGTTCGATTGGAATCTGAGGAACGTGTTCCTGTATATTGCCCTTCAGACCAGGTAGAGACTGAACGTGGCCCTTGCAAACGCATTCTTTTAGATATCCCAGAGCCAGCAATCACATGCCCTGCAGGTGATCCTGCAGGCCATGGACTTGGAAAATCTGTGGAGATAATACATACCTCGAAGGATGTATTACGCAGATCTTTCACTGGTTGAGCGACAAGAGCTGTTACCTCATATAGCATGAAAACAGTAGTTACCACACAGTTGTGCTCTTCCAAAGGTGGAATTACCTGCTGTTCGCCATCCGCTGTGCCCGAGCCGTTCTAGGCGCTTCAGTCTGGAACCACGCCTCGGGCACGGATGTGTGTGATGTCCTTCAGATTAGTTAGGTTTAAGTAGTTCCAAGTTCTAGGGAACTGATGACTTCAGGTGTTGTCCCATAGTGCTCGGAGACATTTGAACATGCTGTTCAAGGAGATCTTGATGACGTACAGGCGTCACGGTACGACTGATAGGTCCTCTGGGTGTATTCTCTTTAAAGAAGAACGGACAGAGAATACAGGTGCTTGCGAAAGCAGTCACATATAGCAAGTGCAATGGCTCTTAGTACACGTTCAAAAGTACTCCAAATTCGGCAGTTCTTTGTACTTACAGCACCCTGTAGTGTTAAATGTGCCTCGTCATTCAATCAAATATTGCGCAGCCACATTCATTAACGTCAATCCATGCCAGAAACCGAAGAGAAAATTTAGAACATTGTTGCGAATCATGAGGTTTCAGTTGCTGCAGCGTGTCAGTCTTACTGGTATGGGTACCAGTGTGAAACAGACGGCTAAACTTTCAATGCTGTTGTCCATGAGAGGACAATTCTTATGACGCTGCACAAGCACAACCCAGGGTACATGCTGCATGGGCCGTTACGGCAAGAGCTACATCGTCACTAACTTCCAACTGGATAGGACGCCTTCCTCCACACCAAATTCACCAATTTTCGAATTTCATTATCTTCTTTAAACCATTTTATGACATCGGGCCTCTCCTCAGACCTTTCAGTCCGCGATATTCTCTCAATGCAACACTGTAATTGCTGCCGTTCACATAAAACAGCGTACGGCCTCTCTTCTCGATAGGTATACTTTCCACTTACGTTATGGCTTGTCAAATGACAGCGTGAACGCCATCCCGTCTTACTAACAGTGTACAGCGCCAGATTTGCACCTGGTGGCCAAAATAGGCACAAACTTTTTTCCGTCGTGAATCTATTCCGCATTACAAAGTTTCGCTGCCATACGATAATTATAGTCCACACGGGGCCTCCGTGAGTAGCTGCACTTCAATTATAATTAATTCAATTAATTAAATATAAGTAAACATGTTTGTGGTCCAGCTGCCTATGTACAGGTCAAACATTGCTCACAAATTACGAACCGGAGGTTAGTGGGTACGGAGCTGGTGCCAGACAGCATCCCAGTGTGTTCATGGGGTTCAGATCAAGCGTATTGGGTAGCCAACACATGCACGTGAGTTAACCATCACGCTCCACAAATCAGTGTAACACGCTTCTGGCCTTCTGACATGGTCATTTATCCTGCTGGAAGGTGCCAACGCTGTCAGGAAAGACATGAAGCAGGAAGGCATTCAGTTGGTCCCCAGTAGATTCACATAGTCCACAGCATTTATTGTGCATTTGATTACTAGTGCCGCGGAACCTCAGGTGAATGTCTCTCAAAGCACAATACTGTGTCCGTGGTGCGTCGCATATTTCGTGCAGTCGGTCACTGGATGGCGGCGTATCCTTGTAACAGTAACGACCAGGTGCAGCAAGAACAGTGACTTGTCTAACGTGGCGACATGTTTCCGTTGATCCAATCTCGATGTTGGCGTGCCAAATACAATCGTAATTCGCAACATCTTAGTGTCATCACGGGGAAACGTCGGGATCGCCTGCTGAGGAGCCCCAGGTTGAACAATGTGCACTGAACAGTGTGTTGCGAAACACTTGGTGCCTGCACCTGCATTGTACTCGGTCGTGAGATCTGCCACAGACCGCCCCTTATCCTGCTTCACAGCACTGCCAAGTCTCCGATCTCTACGTTCTATGACGAGGTGTGGACGTTAACACCCTGTCGCCTACTCGTAGTTTCGCCGTCTTTCAGCCACTTTCCATAAATGCTCACGACAGTAACACGTGAACAGCGGCCAGCTTCGCCATTTCAGAGATGCTCGTTCCCAGGCGCTGAGCCATAGCAGTCAGGGCTCTGTAAAAATCGCTTACGTCAGTAGAGTCTCCCATTTGCGGCTCGTACCGTCGCTGTGATGATTCCCCATTCGTCTGGGGATGAACAGGCATCGGACGTCTCCAGACACATCGAATCAGTACCAGGCTGATATGCAATTGCGCAAAGTTTTTATGCGGTGATCCTCGGAGGAAGACGAACGCACTTCTGTGAAAGTTTAAAGACGCGCCGCGCGGGATTAGCCGAGCGGTCTGTGCGCTGCAGTTATGGACTGTGCGGCTGGTCCCGGCGGAGGTTAGAGTCCTCCCTCGGGCATGGGTGTGTGTGTTTGTCCTTAAGATAATTTAGGTTAAGTAGTGTGTAAGCTTAGGGACTGATGACCGTAGCTGTTAAGTCCCATAAGATTTCACACACATTTGAACATTTTGTTTAATGAAGCGTGCGACACTGTGGGTCAGAGGGTAAGTGCCCGACTACAAATCCAAAGGTCCAGAGGTTGATTTTCAGATTTTTTCCTGCCACGTGCCACTTACTCCGTTTCCGACAATGAATTGTTAATTTAAAACATGCCAAGCTGCACCGTGATTCGTACTCCATACCAAACTTTGTTACACTATAAACAAGCTAGATAACTTAATTCGAAGGTCGCAGGAGGGAAGGGGCAGTCGTTAATTGTGTCTGCGATAATATTTTTGCGAATAAAGCCGTTTTATTTGCTTAATACGTGTTAATTTATTACGAGTTTGAGGCTACTGCCATCGCCAGAACTAAACTTAGAGCACCTAAAACAAAGTTCAGAGTCGATTGCAGTAAAAGGTTTGTGGCAAATAATACTGGACTTCGTTTCACGAGCTCTAAGTTTTGATCCGGTAACGGCGGTAACCACAATGAATGAATAAACTAAAATATATCAACTCACTTAGAGGGCTGCATTCGCAGAAAGAAAGGCTCCAATAGGACCATGACGAGTAAAGAACTGCTCAGTTCAAACCATATTCGAACTGAGACAAAAGCACGTAAAACTCTTCCAGTTTTTCCATCGTTCTGAAAGTAAAACTCTGCCTCGTGATGACTGGGTGTTGTGTGATGTCCTTAGGTTAGTTAGGTTTAAGTAGTTCTATGTTCTAGGGGACTGATGACCGTAGATATTAAGTCCCATAGTGCTCAGAGCCATTTTTTTGAAAGTAAAAAAAAACCGCAAGCTTCCGTTCCACGTACTTCATTTGAGAATACAAGAAGAACGGGCGGGGAAAACAGCGACATTAATTGCCTTGCACCATGGAATCTACAGTGGATTGTGGAGTATTGACGTAGATGTTGAGATAACAGAAGGTGTGTTTAACAGATACCTACACGTGTGTGTGTGTGTGTGTGTGTGTGTGTGTGTGTGTGTGTGTGTGTGTGTGTGTGTGTGCGCGCGCGCGCGTTGTTTAGTTGTTTCGTCTATCAATTATTCAAAAACAGTCTTAATCGCATTTATTATTATTATTATTATTATTATTATTATTATTATTATTCTGCCAACCGGTTTCAACCCGACGTAGTGTTGATCTCCTGGTCGTTTACACCATTGGTCTACTGCTGGTGGTGTCACTGTGACATAGTTTCCTGCCGTTTTGTAGACAGTCGACCAATGGTGTAAACGACCAGGAGATCAACCCTACGTCGGGTTGAAACCGGTTGGCGGTATAATAATAATAATAATAATAATAATAATAATAATAATAATAATAACAGATAAAACAACACCACATAACAATCCTGACATCATACTCACCAATAAAAATAAGAAATTAACACAACTAATCGAAATATCCATACCCAATACATCAAATATACAGAAGAAAACAGGAGAAAAAATTGAAAAATACATCCAACTGGCTGAGGAAGTCAAGGACATGTGGCATCAGGATAAAGTTGACATTATACCAATTATACTATCAACTACAGGAGTCATACCACACAATATCCACCAGTACATCAACGCAATACAGCTACATCCAAACGTATATATACAACTACAGAAATCTGTAATTATTGATACATGCTCAATTGCCCGAAAGTTCCTAAATATAATGTAACATATACCGTACAGTTAAAAGGAAGTCACGCTTGATCAAGGTCCGCGTCACTTTCAATTTGTTAACCAGACATAACGTCTGAGAAAGGAAAGAAATAATAATACCTTCCTTCCTTCCTTCCTTCCTTCCTTCCTTCCTACATCACATACGAGTGAATCAGTTGGTTCATCCTATGGGCCCATGTAGGAAGGCAGAGTTGAATCCAACACTAAGGTTGAGGTGTACGAAAAATTCCCCAGAAAAAAAGATCAACAACAGCCCAATGTCGTAAAGCAAGTAAAGCAGTTCTGTCCTTAGGCTTTATGATGCACAGAATGATTTAGTGGGAGCATCTGGGATATGTACATGCCATAAATATGGCGTTTATGATCCAGAGAAAACGTTGGTAATACCAGTTGGGCGAAAATAGCAATAATTCTGAAGATAATGGTTGTGAAAGTGCGGTGACAAAAGTGTGATTCTAAATGAAAGGCTTCCAACTGGTAATTCAGGTCTTCGGAAGTTGATTAGTCTGGCGTCTCGATGCATCTGGATGAGCGGTTCGTTATGAATAGTGTGTGACAGAAAACGGCAGCACCGTTGATTACCAAACGGATATACGCAAAAAGTGATCTAGGGAAACAAAGGGCAGGGGAAGTGGCGTCCCCTTAACAAATATAAGGGGGCGAATATCAAAGTTTCAGTTCCAATGCTGAAAAGTCCATAATTGGTATGCCAATCACTAAGAATCGTCATGAGCATTGAGGTATTCATCTCACCGACGCATCAGCTTGAAGATATCTTTTGGTGAAACACCTTGTCCTGCTTCGTGAATAAGTCCGTAACCGACTGCTGCACCTCTTGACCGACAGGGCTCGTCGACCCTTCAAGGCCTTTTTTAATGAACCGAAGGTGCGACAATAGCATGGGGGGGGGGGGGGGGGGGAGAGAGATCAGGACCATCGGGCGGGTGCGAGTGTGTGTCGCACTTATGTTGGCGTAACGTCAGAGTTACGACATTTTCGTGCCTTATCATAAAACGGCAGTACCCCTTATCGTTGGTTGTTTTCGAGTGACATGCCCTTCCCCCCCCCCCCCCCCCACACACACACACACACACACACACACACACACACACACACACACACACACACACACCTCATTCTCCGATGTGTGCCAACTAGTGTTTGGGCTTCCGCAGCCAAGAAAATAACAACAGCATGTTGATCCCGTTTGGACGCATTTGGTAATAACGTCACATTTCCGCATTTACAGCACACACGTCAGAAACATACGAATGCCACCCTAATGCCTCGCCTACAAGTCGGTGCATAATATACATTACTGGCCATTAAAATTGCTACACCAAGAATAAATGCAAATGATAAACGGGTATTCATTGGTCAAATATATTATAGTAGAACTGACATATGATTACATTTTCACGCAATTTGGGTGCATAGATCCTGAGAAATCAGTACCCAGAACAACCACCTCTGGCCGTAATAACGGCCTTGATACGCCTGGGCATTGAGTCAAACAGAGCTTGGATAGCGTGTACAGGTACAACTGCCCATGCAGCTTCAACACGATACCACAGTTCTTCAAGAGTAAGTGTCTGGCGTATTGTGACGAGCCAGTTGCTCGGCCACCATTGACCATACGTTTTCAAATGGTGAGAGATCTGGAGAATGTGCTGGCCAGGGCAGCAGTCGAACATTTTCTGTATCCAGAAAGGCCCGTACAGGACCTGCAACATGCGGTCGTGCATTATCCTGCTGAAATGTAGGGTTTCGCAGGGATCGAATGAAGGGTAGAGCCACGGGTCGTAAAACATCTGAAATACAACGTCCACTGTTCAATGTGCCGTCTGTGCGAACATGAGGTAACCAATGGCGCCCCATAGCATCACGCTGGGTGATACGAAAGTGTGGCGATGACGAATACACGCTTCCAATGTACGTTCACCGTGATGTCGAAAACGCGGATGCAACTATCATGATGCTGTAAACAGAACCTGCATTCATCCGAAAAAATGACATTTTGCTATTCGTGCACCCAGGTTCGTCGTTGAGTACACCATCGCAGGCGCTCCTGTCTGTGATGCAGCGTCAAGGGTAACCGCAGCCATGGTCTCCGAGCTGATAGTCCATGCGGCTGCAAACGTCGTCGAACTGTTCGTGCAGATGGTTGTCGTCTTGCGAACGTCCCCATCTCTTGACTCAGGGATCGAGACGTGGCTGCACCATCCGTTACAGCCATGAGGATAAGATTCCTGCTAGTGATACGAGGCCGTCGGGATCCAGCACGGCATTTCGTATTACCCTCCTGAACGCACCGATTCCATATTCTGCTTACAGTCGTTGGATCTCGGTCAACGAGAGCAGCAATGTCGTGATACGATAAACCGCAATCGCGATAGGCTACAAGCCGACTTTTATCAAAGTCGGAAACGTGATGGTACGCATTTCTCCTCCTTACACGAGACATCACAACAGCGTTTCACCAGGCAACGCCGGTCAACCGCTGTTTGTGTATGAGAAATCGGTTGGAAACGTTCCTCATGTCAGCACGTGTGAATGCTCTGAAAAGCTAATCATATGCATATCACAGCATCTTCTTGCTGTCGGTTAAATTTCGCGTCTGTAGCACGTCATCTTGGTGGTGTAGCAATTTTAATGGCCAGTAGTGTACATATGTTGCAGTCGTCCAGTGTTGCGTATTTGCTGCAGCAGCCACTTCAAACGGAAACTTTTTGATCGCCAGTTATCCAAATCCTGTGCCTAAACCACCGCGCTACCTGCATCGCGTTGGTAGGCGGCGGTAGAGCTTTTGACTGTCGTGTTTGGCATCATTCGGAAAAAAAAGTCTGTGTGAAAATCCTAGCAATTTTTGGCCATACGTTAAATAAGTTAACGCGTCTAAACCTTGATCCAGTTTTCCGAGGATGCTTCTGGTGCTGAAACTGAAGACAACAGACAAATAAAAAATATTACGTACCGCACTTCGAAATGTATTTACGCAAGAGGAAACTACTGCACCAATGTTCTACCGGCGCACTGTCTCGCTAATGAGCGAAGGCGATCGCTTACAGTTTGGGCTGCACGCTTCTGGTGGAAGCGTCGGCGGATGCGCGTAGCCCCTGCTCTTAGCGATTACTTCCTCCTCCCCAGTCCTGGAACAGACACACGACCACCGCCCACCGGTGTGCGCTTTCTGTGAGGTGAGGTGAGTGTTGGGCAGAAGCTGCGCCGAATGGGCAGTTGCGGCCGCAGCAATCTGGCTAACAGCGGCCGTTACCGGCGAATATTCGGCCAGCGCCGGCTGCAGGCTGGCGGCGCGCTGTGGCTCCCATTATCGGGAAGGTCTCCCATGCCCGCGCCGGCTCGTTGCCTGCCCTAAGCCCCGTGCCTTGCCAGGTGTTGCGCTGCGTGGTTAAGCACTGCGCGCGTGTTTCGCACCGCTCAGGTGGCGTACTGTCGGGCCGTCACTTTAAACGAAAGTCCTTGTGTCTCACTACTGCCCTTTTTCTCCAAACTATTCCACTGGACGTACATGAAAAGACGTCAACTGCCCCCGTCAGGTAAAAAGGGTGTGATCAGTAGGTACCACAGTGTTTCAGAATTACAATTTCTAAAAGATTTAGCCTTTTCTCTTTGCTGGCGGTGTGGAGTACATGTAAACTGATTAACGTCGGGGAGCGGTGCACACTAGATTTTAGGTGCTCCGCAAAGGCAGAATTCTGTTTAATTTGTTCTTACTTGTTAAGCAAATGTTCACTAAACTTGATTCGAAATTTTATACCAGTTGGATTGGATTGTTTGTGGGGAAGCAGTCGAGACAGCGAGGTCATCGGTCTCATCGGATTAGGAAAGGACGGGGAAGGAAGTCGGCCGTGCCCTTTCAAAGGAACCATCCCGGCATTTGCCTGAAGTGATTTTAGGGAAATCACGGAAAACCTAAATCAGGATGTCCGGACGCGGGATTGAACCGTCGTCCTCCCGAATGCGAGTCCAGTGTGCTAGTTTATGCCAGTCCAGCCTACATACGAAGCTTCACAGTCGAGAGACACTATTCTGTAAACACAGGATTCAGCGTATTTGTCTTTAGTACATATTCTAACTTTGTAGCAACTGGAGCGTTTGTTCTTCAAATAAGTTACCACGATCTTCAGCATACCAAATATACAATGAAGCGCCAAAGAAACTAGTATAGGCAGAGATTTGTAAACAGGCAGAAGACGGCACTGTGGTCGGCAACGCTTATATAAGACAAGTATCTGGCGCAATTGTTAGATCGGCTACTGCTGCTGCAATGGCACGTTATCAAGATTTAAGTGAGTTTGAACGTGTGTTATAGTCGGCGCACGAGATATGGAACACAGCTTCTCCCCGTACGACCATTTCGTGAGTGTACCGTGTAACTTTAAGGTTCGCCGATGACGCACTAATTCTGTCAGAGACAGCAAAGGACTTGGAAGAGCAGTTGAACGCAATGGACAGTGTCTTGACAGGAGGATATAAGATGAACATCAACAAAAGCAAAACGAGGATAATGGAATGTAGTGAAGTTAATTCGGGTGATGCTGAGGGTATTAGATTAGGAAATGAGACACTTAAAGTAGTAAAGGAGTTTTGCTATTTATGGAGTAAAATAACTGATGATGGTCGAAGTAGAGAGGATATAAAATGTAGACTGGCAATGGCAAAGAAAGCGTTTCTGAAGAGAAATTTGTTAACATCGAGTATAGATTTAAGTGGCAGGAAGTAATTTCTGAAAGTATTTTTATGGAGTGCAGCCATGCATGGAAGTGAAACATGGACGATAAATAGTTTGGACAAGAAGAGAATAGAAGCTTTCGAAATGTAGTGCTACAGAAGAATGCTGAAGATTAGATGGGTAGATCACGTAAGTAATGAGGAGGTATTGAATAGAATTGGGGAGGAGTTTGTGGCACAACTTGACTAGAAGAAGGGATCGGTTGGTAGGACATGTTCGGGCATCAAGGGAGCACCAATTTAGTATTGCAGGGTAAAAATCGTAGAGGGAGACCAAGAGATGAATATATTAAGAAGATTCAGAAGGACGTAGGCTGCAGTAAGTACTGGGAGATGAAGCAGCTTGCACAGGATAGAGTAGCATGGAGAGCTGCATCAAACCAGTATCAGGACCGAAGACAAAAACAACAACAACAACAACAACAACAACCGTGAATATCAGGAATACGGTAAAATACCACATCTTTGACATCGCTGCGGCCGCAAAAAGATCCTGCAAGAACGGGACCAACGAAGACTGAAGAGAATCGCTCAACGTGACAGAAGTGCATCCCTTACGCAAATTGCTGCACATTTCGATGCTGGGTCATCATCAAGTGCCAGCGTGCGAACCATGCAACGAAACATCGATATGGGCTTTCGGAGGCGGAGGCCCACTCGTGTACCCTTGCTGAATGCACGACACACACATTTACGTTGCGCCTCGACCCGTCAACACCGACATTGGACTGTTGATGTTTGGAAACTTGTAGCCTGGTCGAGCGAGTCCCATTTCAAATTGTTTGGAGCGGATGGACATGTGCGGGTATGGAGGCAACCTCATGAATCCCTAGACACTGAGTATCAACGAAGGACTGTTCAAGGTGGTGGAGTCTCTATAATATTGTGGGGTGTGTGCAGTTGGAGTGATACTGGATCCCTGGTACTTTTAGATGCGATTCTGACAAGTGACACGTACGCAAGCATCCTGTCTGATCACTTGCATCCATTCATGTCCATTGTGCATTCCGACAGACTTGGAAAATTTCAGCAGGACAATGCGACACCCCACAATGTAAAATTGCTGAAGAGTGGCTCCAGGAACACACTTCTCAGTTTAAACATTTTCGCTGGCCACCAAACTCGCCAGATATGAGCATTGTTGCACTTCCTTGCAACGTGCTGTTCAGAAGAGATCTCCACTCCCTCGTACTCTTACGGATTTATGGACAGCCCTGCAGGAGGATTTTTGGTGTCAGTCCCCCCCCCAGCACTACTTCAGACATTAGTCGAATCCATGTCACGTCGTGTTGCTGCACTTATGCGTGCTCGCGGGGGCCCTAAACGATATTAGGGAGGTGAATCAGTTTCTTTGGCTCTTCAGTTCATATTAAGTGAAAGTTATGCTTCTATCTGTACACGGATTTTGAGAACGCCAAGGCGATAGAGACTGGCAGCGTGGAATTCCCTCGATGGTTTCTCAACTAGAGAAAGCCCGAAACTCCGATTGAAATGGCACGAAACCACTGTTTCCAGAATAGTAATTTTACATTTGACTTGTCGATTTGAAGTGATCTTGATAGTTGGAAGTGTATATGCAATGTAAGAAACTTCCAACAATGATGGACAATATACGTTAGTATTTTAAAGCATAAGGTGTTTTATAATTTTGTAGTTAGTTTTATTACAAGATAATTTATGAAGTTATGATATCATAATTGTAATATATTTTTTCCTATTACTTGAGTGTATAAGATGTGACGTGTTACACTCTGAGACGATATTTCATGACTTTACAGCACATCATTTTTTAAACTCCTGATCTAAAGAAATAGTCTACACCAACGGTTGTCATCGCTTTTCTCCATTCTTGACCACTGTTTTAGTTTCAACATGAAAAAGTTTCGTTTATGCAAGTACAGTATAAATATACGAAAAAATAATTACATTTTGCTGTGATGAAGCAGAGTCAAATGATACCACAAGTAGAAGTCGGGTACATTTAAAAGTGAAGTAGCCAATAATACAGCAGGAAAAGAGGGGTGTGTTCCAATATTTATTACATTATTATGCACAATGTTCGCTTGCATTTACGATGTCAGTTTCAGGTTCCACTAAAAAACGGCTTCAATACGAAAGCCGAAACGGGACCCTGCAGTACAGTAAAGAACTCTCAGCAACTGAAGTGCCTGTTCTTAAAATCAGTTTACAGCCGTGGAGCAGCAGCAGTTCCTTCCAAACATGGCAAAAAAACTACATTTTGATTTTCACGAATAGTCAGAATGGTTTCATAAACTAGCACCCAGCGCATCTTCGTTAACCTACCAACCAAGATGGAGCATGCATTTTTTTTTTTTCCCAAACGAAACGATGTGGTCTTCAGTTTCCATAAGTGCTCGGTGACACGTACTGCTCTTCTCAGTGTCACCGAAGTGTAATTTTTTGCAAATACTGTCAGCCAAATCTTCATCAGTAAAAAACTAATGTAGGCTACAAAATATGTACAAATCAATAACTATTTGACAGTGTAAATACTGTCACGTGGTAACCCCAATAAAGTCGAAATCTGAAAGCAGGGTCGTCAATGAAGTGCAACACGTAGCACTGAAATCACATTTATTAGGAACACCAACGTACAGCTAGAACAAAACTATGTATTCAAACATCGAATATACTAGAAATACAAACATAAGAAATTTCCAGAAAATTCCAAACAATAAATAATAAAATACCAAATAACAGCTGGTGCGTGGGTTTGAACTTGTGACCCGTAGCATGCCAGGCAGCGACGTTACCCGAAATGCCACCCTGAGCGTGTAGCATATCTCGCAGATATATTTATCGAGAAACGAAAATTAATTTCGATATTCGTTCCCCTACATGATCTGTGCAACTTTCATTCCACTGTGTTTCATTCAAATTCACAGAAAGGCAATACACAACTGATAGAGTATCTCGGCGAAGCATTTTGTTGGTGACGGACGCGTTTAAAATTCCGGTTAGGGCGTCATTCAACAAGAAAACCAAATTTTTAATACAGCTTTATGGCCTAAACCTAGCCGCACCCCCTCCCCCCACCCCCAACACTCTGTGAGAGAGAGAGAGAGAGAGAGAGAGAGAGAGAGAGAGAGAGAGAGAGGGGGGGGGCAGGGGGGGACATCGCATAGTAGACTGTTAAACACACACTGGAAGTAGTATTTACGTGCCTAGGCAAAGGCTGCGACAGTAATAAATAAGGCTCTTCCTGTGCGAGAATCATAGCGATTGTGCGGGTGCAGACGTGGACACATGGTGACATGAAAGATTCGGTCCGTGCTGGAAGTGTGTTCGGGTAATTAGTGGTAGAGGCTACCGATCTCTTAAAGCAGGAAATCCGGGTTCGAGCACCGGTTCGGCACAAATTTTCATGTTGCTAGTAAATTGTACAGCTGCAGTCTTACCGTATTGGCAATTTCGAATACATTTATTGTAATGCAAATGTTGTTGGTATGCGCTGTGCGTTTTTCTTGGGAAGTAACTTTTCCCATTCACTCAAGACACTTCCCTTTGACTGCATTAATGGCCACTTTACCCTTTACCCTGAAGTTTGCCTTGTGTGCTACTCGTTTCTGCCTCGCGTTTGTTTTTTTAAGTAGTTTGGTTTGTACTTAAACAGTAATATAAAAGAGTATAGCTTGGATTATTGTTGATGAGTTGGTCAGTGCGCTCTCGCATATTGCATTGGAAAATTAGTACAACGGTACTAAGACGAGCTGTCCCACAGCGATTGCATCCACATCATAGTACATTTATATGCAACCTAACATTGATGAATTATTCTGCATTAGTTTCAAACGCTTCGATGATTGCCTGTTACAGGTTTTTTCACTGTTCTGTTAGTACTTTCATAAGAATAAACTGGGGTAAAAACCAAATAAATGATAGTTATGATAACCGAAGAAAACTTCACAGCCCAATGGCTAAAAAAACATTTTATTGGATGACCAGTTTCGACAGAGTTGTGGCGTCGTCATCGGATCTGCAAGAGCATGAACAGAAATGGATAGGAAAAATAGTTTACAGTGATGGTATCATAACTTGATAGTGTCTTGTGAGACAAACTACGGAATTACAGGAGACCTCATGCATAAAATATTACAACATATTGTTCATCGGCGTTGCAAATAGTTTCACATTCCGTGTACACTTCCCACCATCGTGAGGATCACCACGGATCGGCATATCAAATGTAAAATTGCTGTATACAAACAAAAACATAACTGTATTGGGCCGCTTACAGGTATTCATTTTCGCCACCAGTTGGCGATTGACAGACGAGTAAACACGAAGACCACCCATATGTCCACCAGGTGTCACTATGGCGGTTGACTGCATTATCATCTGTATACAGCATAAAACGTATACATAATTCCGCATAACTGTTAATACATTAATAAGGATCATTTTTATTTATACTAATGTTTAATCCAAATCGGAGAAGTATAGAAATTTTATTCATAACAGTACGTTCGTACATAAAAATTTTACATTTGACTTGTCGATTTCTAGTGGTCTTCATGTTAGTGAGAAGTGTACTTGCAATGTGAAATGACTTGCAACACTAAAGGACAATATGTCGCAATATTTTAAAGTATATGGTCTGTTATAATTACATAGTTTGTGTTCCAAGATAATTATAGAGTTACGATATCATGAATGCAAAATATTTTTTCCTTTTAACTTCATCCTCTTGCAGATCCGATGATTACAGCATAGGTCTGTCTAATCAGTTCATGAAATAGAATGCTTTCTTAGGGATCTTGGCTTGTGAAGGTTTCTTCAGTTATCATACACAGCAGATCGCCCTCTTACGACGCGAGTCGGCACCATTATGTTCCCAGGAGCCTAATATTAGGTCCTCGTTGTTAATGATAAATAGGTGTAGGTGCCCAAAGGGATCTGTCGCTGTAGGAATCTAGACAGGCAATCAAAAGATTAGCTGACACAAGAAATTTGGAAATTTTTCGTAAGTTCCTATGGGGCCAAACTGCTGAGGTCATCGGTTCCTAGGCTTACACACTAACGTAAGCTAAGATCCCCCCCCCCCTCCCCCCCCCCCACACACACACACACACACACACACACACACACACACACACACACACACACACACACACACACACACACGCCCCAGAGGGAGGAGTCGAAACTCCGATGTGGGTAGCCGCGCGAACCGCGGCAAGGCGCCTTCAGACCGCGCGGCCAACTGACACAAGTGCAACTCAAATAAACATTTTTTACTGAACTTGTTGGAGAACAACTGTTACACTGTCAACTTGCGGCAGCCGTGTCTAGCTATAAGCAGAGACCCGATACTGGCGTGCGTCTATGTACACTGAGTGTTTGCTGGTAGAGCTAGCTATCAAGAGCTCGGTGTACCATTCGGCACCAACTAGCAAAATGGAGCTAATCTCGAATTGGCAAAGCTGCTCGGGTACATGCCGTTTATAACACCGTCCTGGCGGTCTTCATTGGTCGGCGCGCTGGATGTTCTTTGTTGGTCAGGTCATCTTATTGGTGGAAATGTTTAAAGCGTTGCGCTACCCCCGCAATAACCATCAAGGAGGTGCCGGCTACGGCAGTATCGATCAATTACGATACTACAGCCCCCACACTGACGTCATGATTATGTAAAATCATAGTTAAATTATTATCCTGTGCCGGCCGGGGTGGCCGTGCGGTTCTAGGCGCTACAGTCTGGAACCGCGTGACTGTTACAGTCGCAGGTTCGAATCCTGCGTCGGGCATGGATTGTGTGATGTCCTTAGGTTAGTTAGGTTTACGTAGTTCTAAGTTCTAGGGGACTTAGAAGTCAAGTCCCATAGTGCTCAGAGCCATTTGAACCATTTTTATTATACTGTAACGAGTCTCCGGAGCCCATGGATCTGTAATGTCAAAATACTTAAAAAATATTTGCAATCAAACACCGAAATTTTGTTGGTGAGATTCGAAAATGTATAATGCTTAGGACTGCGAAGGGCACTCTACTAGCAATGAACTCTTGGTCTTCCGTACATTAACCGCGAATGTGGGCAATTTCTAACTCCGTTTTCCGTACGGAGCATCTCTTGGTAGTCGGCGATCACCGTTACCGCAGAGATTGGCCACTGGAACAGCGGAACTCCTGGAGGTATTCTAGAGCGACGTAGCCATTGCCTCGCCCCCCTGCACCCCAGTCATTAACCCTCGGCTTCTCAGCCGAGATGGTCGTGGCCTTTATGAACCAGGGCTGGCGTCGTAAAGCGGGAACAATAGCGCAGGCGCCAGCGTGCTTACTCCAGAGTCTCAGAGGATCTCATGCCGCATCGTTAAGCGCAGCGCTTGTCCACGGGTCCCTACCCGCGCTGCTGAGACGTTACACTACCCCAGAGGGGGGGGGGGGGGGGGAGGGGAGTCTTAACGCAGTCGCATTAGGCGCTCACTACGGAAGACTCGCGCAAACGAACAACTTGGGTGACAGCGGCCACTTCCAAACACTGGTTGCTGCTCTGTCTGGACTTACGAATAGTTCTGAGTTGCAGCTACCGGATGTTTACTTCCAACTGGCATGTAAAGCAGTCGCGAGATGCAACAAGAAACAGTAGCAGTACGAAACATTTTGCCGAAAAAAACAACCCACAGCAGTCTCACTGTAATGAAACGAAACTCTGTTTCACTCCAGGGTCAGTTCTGAATCTCGAAGAAGAGATAATAGGAAGAATATGATTTAACAGCACGTAATTAACGATGCAATTATAAACTCAGCAAACACTCGAACTGGATTAAAATGAGAAATGAATCGGCAATGTACCTTTCGTAGGAGACCTGCCGGTAATTTAAGGTAACAAAGAGAAACCTCAGCAACTGTACGCAGACCAAAGGCCTAATCAACTTAGGAGTTACGAAGAACGTCTCAGAACTGGTCTACAGTATTGAACTACAAACCCTCTTCATCTCTGGTCCTTTGCCTCTGACGAAAGAAGTAATCATAGTACACTTCATGGCCGTTATTATGCTCCAACGCGAAAGAGGATGCAGTGCACAAAACTGTGGTCTAATGTTCACATCAGACTGCTTCAATGACCGTCCAGTTAACCTGTTATTCTTCTGTGGTTCCCTAGATCGCTTGAGACCGAGCGAGGTGGCGCAGTGGTTAGCACACTGGACTCGCATTCGGGAGGACGACGGTTCAATCCCGCTTCCGGCCATCTTGATTTAGGTTTTCCGTGATTTCCAGGCAAATGCCGGGATGGTTCCTTTTAAAGGGCACGGCCGACTTCCTTCCCCGTCCTTCCCTAAACCGATGAGACCGATGACCTCGCAGTTTGGTCTCTTCCCTCAAAACAGCCCCGCCCAGCCAGATCGCTTGAGGTGAATGTTGTAACAGTTCCTGAAACAAGACTGCATACAATTAACTCAGGCACCCATGTCCAAACTACCCTGTTATGTCACTAGTACCGAGCGAGGCTGCGCAGTGGTTAGCACACTGACTCGCATTCGAGGGGACGACGGTTCAATGCCGCATCTAGCCAATCAGATTTAGGTTTTCCATAATTTCCCTAAATCGCATCAGGCAAATGCCGGGATGGTTCCTTAGAAAGGGCGCGGTCGATTTCCTGCCCCATCCTTTCCTGTTTGAGCTCCATCTCTAATGACCTTGTCGTCGACGGGGCGATAAACACTAATCTCCTCCTCCTCCTCCTCCTCCTCTTCCTCGGTAACTAGTGACCACAATGTCGACTCCATCTACCTTGCTTCCGAAACAAGGATTACCCTTACATGCTATGCTGGAGTGCCATTTGCAAGACTGAAGTGGACCTGAATGTCACCAGACTTTATGAATTGTCCTGGGAAGAAAGATTCATGCTGCAATGAAAGTTCTGTGATTTTAAAAGGACCATATTGTTGTCCAGGTCCAGGACATATGTCATACATCGGAAGCGTATGAACTAATGTGAATCGAACCCAGTAATCAGTATAATTAAAACAGAGGCAAAAGCAAATTACTGGCTACCATTGTAGACGCTCACATACCCTTTCGAGAGTTTAAAACTTTTACCTTTTGGTTACATTCCTCCGTGGGGAAATTGTTACTCTAATTTCAGTTTTACTGCTCGTACAGGGATTATAGTTCGGAAATCTGTAACCATTAATAGGTATAGTCGTGAATTGGTATGATATAATGTTACAGTTTTCGGATAACCACTCCTCATAGACAAGCACATCTGCAAAAAGTCTTCAGAGTGCATCTTACAGTAGCCAGAAAGACCCGTTATTCTGTGGCACATGACTGCATTAATAAAATACCAAAGCAGTAAGCCTACGAAGCGGTTTGAAGTGGACCAACCACATAAAACTAACCGCAAGAGCGCAGGTGTCTGACTGGGATTCATAAGATGAGTCCTCGGGAAGTGTAGTCCACCCAGAAAGGATGTAGCTATTTCGTCGGGGTGAGACATGCGCCAGAGGGGACCGATAGAAGAAACAGAGGATATACAGAAGTGATACCTGGCGTTCCGTAAGGTAGTATCACAGGCCCTCTGCTGTTCCTGATTTATATAAATGATCTAGGTGATAATCTAAGCAGCCCGCTTAGATTGTTTGCAGTTGACGCTGTAATTTACCGTCTAGTAAAATCATCATCAATTCCAATTACAAAATGATCTAGAGGGAATTTCTGTATGGTGCGAAAAGTGGTAATTGGCACTAAACAAAAGTGCAAGGTCATTCACACGGGTAGTAATCTGATAAATTTTTGGTATACGATAAATCGCACAAATCTAAGGGCTGTCAATTCGACAGAATACCTAGGAACTACAATTACGAGCAACTTAAATTGGAAAGAACACATGATAATATTGTGGGGAAGGCGAAACAAAGACTGCGCTTTGTTGGCAGAACACTTACAAGGGAACCTCCCCATCGCACCCCCCTCAGATTTAGTTATAAGTTGGCACAGTGGATAGGCCTTGAAAAACTGAACACAGATCAATCGAGAAAACAGGAAGAAGTTGTGTGGAACTATGAAAAAAATAAGCAAAATATACGAACTGAGTATTCCATGTGCAAGATAGGCAACATCAAGGACGATGTGAGCTCAGGAGCGCCGTGGTCCCATGGTTAGCGTGAGCAGCTGCGGAATGACAGTTCCTTGGTTCAAGTCTTCCTTCGAGTGAAAAGTTTACTTTTTTTTATTTTCGCAAAGTTATGATCTGTCCGTTCGTTCATTGACGTCTCTGTTCACTGTAATAAGTTTAGTGTCTGTGTTTTGCGACCGCACCGCAAAACCGTGCGATTAGTAGACGAAAGGACGTGCCTCTCCAATGGGAACCGAAAACATTTGATCGCAAGGTCATAGGTCAACCGATTCCTCCACAGGAAAACACGTCTCATATATTCTATACGACACTGGTGACGGCATGTGCGTCACATGACGGAAATATGTTGTCGACCCACCTAACTTGTACACTTGGCGAATGGGTAAAAAGATTCTTCTTCCTTGCCCGATTTAGGTTTTCTTGTGGATGTGATAATCACTCCCAAAAAAGTAATAAAAACATAAGAGTTTGTCACATAAATTGCATCAAATGAATGCAACAGTTTCACAGTCGCACAATTTTCCCTGTGCTCTGTCAAAACATATGTTTTGTTTCATTGTTTGTTTAGGTGTAGCGTCCCCACACTACGGCGCAGTTACCCCGCATCGGACGGACGGACGGACGGACGGATAGATAATAATTGTCCGAAAATAAAATATTAAACTTCTCACTCGAGGGAAGACTTGAACAAAGGACCTCGCGTTCCGCAGCTACTTACGCTAACAACGGGACCACGGCGCTCCTGAGCTCTTACTATCCTTGATGTTGCCTATCTTGTGCATGGACTACTCAATTTGTATATTTTGCTTTTTTTTTTTCATAGTTCCACACAACTTCCTCCTATTTTCTCGATTGGTCTGTGTTCAGTTTTTCAAGGCCTATCCACTGTACCAACTTATAACTAAATCTGAGGGGGGGTGCGATGGGCAGGTTCCCTTGTTAGTGTGAGAGGACACTGTCCACCAAGTCATTAACCTGCAACGTGAGCGATACAACTACGAACAATACCCAAGTGTTGGTCGAACGAGGGTGTTGTTAGCTACATCCTTTCTGGGGGACTACACTTCCCGAGGATTCATCTTACGAATCCCAGTCAGACATGCGCTATACCCGCGGAGAGGACACTCCTTGAGCGGCACGTTGCGATTCCACGTGGCACGGCCGCGCTCTGCCGACAGCCGGCCTCGCCCCCCTGGCAGCAGGCGCTGGCTTTCCTGTTAAGCAAGCGCCAGTGATAACGACACCCATTCATTCATTCATCTCGCTGCGCGTGCGCGAGATAGCGGGCGCTGTCGCCGCGTAGCGTCCCTCTGCTCCGCACTGATTCTGGCGGCCACGTGCATTACGTGCCATAACAGCGCGGGCGTTGCTCTCCTTTGCGAGTTCCGGTTTGTCCCTTTAAAGAAAACGCACACAATAAAAGTTTTAAACCATATTTTACAACACGTTTCCCATTAAATACGCGGTCTCTGGCAGACCAGGAGCAAAGCGAGGAGGCAGGCGGAAAGCGGGTAGATTTCGTCCAGTAGACATCGAGGCCATTAGACAGAGAACGACTCCACTATGCCTGCCCCATTTGCCGACGGCGTCTTAACTTTTTACCTTCTTCCTATTAAACAGAGTGTTTCGAAGGAATAATAAATATTTTTAGGAGGTCCTAATGCAAACTAATTCGAACGAAACATTCCGCATGACATGGTTACGGAGATTCAGCTGGTAAGACGTAAATTTTCATTTCACGTCTTGATACTCCACTTTCTGTGAGTTAATTTGTCGGTTGTCGTTTTTGTTGTGAAGTTAAAGTAGGAAAGTTGTGCTTGACTTTGCAGTTTTGAAGTTTTCCACAGTGACTGTGATCCCGTTATTATTGTTTACCGATGAAGACGTTTTCACTCGTGACGGTATCAGTAACACTCGTAGCACACACCGGCGTCAGGACAAAAATAGCATACTTTCGTGGAGACTCAGGCCCAAGAGCGCCCCTCTGCAAATATGTGGTGCGGTATGCTGTGATAGATCAGTTCATTGGGCCTGTCGTGTAACCGGATCGTCTTAAAGGGCCCTGCTCTCTGAACTTCCTTGAAAACGAGCTATCAGCATTATTGCTTCTTTTAGCTATAAGGATGGGTATGATCCTCTAGCATGACAGGGCCTCTACATCTTGTATTCTTCAGGTGACAATCTAACAAGAGGAGGTGAAACAATTTATACTGATAAGTAGGTTAAGATCTCAGGTATCACACAGCGCAGTCATTCAAACTGGTGGCCCTTATTTGCGAGTAATCGATGGAAAAAAAATTCGGCATTTTGTGTACACTAAGTGTTAAAAAATGTTGCGTCGAATATTTGGGCTGAGTGGTGTACAGAATAGGATAATAGCTTCACATGAGTAAAGGTTGGGTTCTAATCTCGTTACGTGCTGTTTTTTTATTTTGAAATCTTAATCGAAATTACTATAATAACTTTTATTCAATGAATTGATTTAAATCATAATTTTAATCATATCAACTTCAGCATTTTCCCTCATTTTGCTTTCTATCATTCTTTTTCCCCCCTTGAAATATTTGATCGTCTCTTTAATTAATTTTATGTATTAATTTCGACTTAATTTTATGAAAGTTTTTTCATCCACATTATTACATTCATTATACCTATTTCTCATTTTGTTTGAATTTCTTTTTACAATACTTACAAACCCTTCTTTCATTTAAACCTTCATCTACGTTATTGTGTCCATAGTGAAACACGTACTTAGGTTATGTCTTAAATGTTTGCATGGCAATTGCCATGAAAAAAAAACCTGCGCATCTCGTAACGAAAAATACATTTTTCACACCACTACACAGTCCATATTAGTAGGTTTGGCCTTTTGTTTTTTGACTGATAGATTGGAATTTTCAAATGATTGAATATTATAGTAGATAAACGTAAACAAACTCATATTCACCTAAAATTCCGACTGGAAAAAGAAGTATACAAAGATAAAGTGGAACAAATGACAAAATTTCATACGGTGATTAAAATGTAACAAAAGAATAGAAACAAAAATGTACATTTCAACTAATTAACTGAATAAAAATATTGATCAAAGTTATTTCGATAAATATTTAAAAATATACTGCACCTGACGGGGTTTGTACCCAGAACCTTTTGCTTGTGAAGCTATGAACCTATCCATGGCACCACGCAACCTTACTATACAGCCGGCCGCGGTGGTCTAGCGGTTCTAGGCGCGCAGTCCGGAACCGCGCGACTGCTACGGTCGCAGGTTCGAATCCTGCCTCGGGCATGGATGTGTGTGATGTCCTTAGGTTAGTTAGGTTTAAGTAGTTCTAAGTTCTAGGGGACTGATGACCACAGTAGTTAAGTCCCATAGTGCTCAGAGCCATTTGAACCTTACTATACACGTTGACTTTTTCAACATTATTGAGCACTAAGCAAAACTTGGAAATTTCTTTTTGTCAGTTACTTGCAAACGACGGCCCACGAGGGTGAATGGCTGCGGAGTGTGTTACCTGGGATCTTATCCTAAATCACCGTGTATTTGCTTCCAAAAAGTCGACACCACCGCTGGGGGACCTCTCCTGCCTAACGTTCAGCAGAAGATGGGTCAGTAGAAATTGATAAGTTTTTTTGTCACCAAGGTCTCCAGAAATTTTTTTCCTGTGGCGATGTTCGAAAAGTGAAGTCTACAACAAAAGAGTAAATGCAAGGAATGAATTGATAGTTGGGTTTATGAATAGTGCTGCCCTCATGAAAAGAACCCCCAGACGACTTGAGAAGAGCTATAAGTATTGCTTTCAAGAAAAATCGAAAGTGGACTGAAGTGGGAGCTCGAATTAATTAAAATAAGCTTTGATTTTCATCATTTCCCTTTGTTGAATACCTTTGAGTATTGGTTTGTGTTATATTTGATTATTCTATAGCACCATGTTCTCAAATATTTGCTACTCCTGAAACATCCTGTATTTCGTGCTCTCTACTCCCTTTTACTTCCATTGACCTCCCCTGTGTCCGTTTAGGGATTTATTATATCACCCTTATACGCGCTTACTGTCATTAGTGATCGGTCATGAGATCTGCCTCTCACCTAAACACCGGCGAAACATTGCGTCTCTTTATGTATTTACCAAAATTTCTTGTGTCTCTTAGTCTTCTCAATGTTCTACACCTCTGTCCAGTTTTCCATACCTTTTTGTAACACGATTGGGCGACTTCGGATTAGTAACGCCGTCCTCCATTGACTTCTTTCACGAAAGATGGAATGACGACATCGTAGTTTGGTCCCTTAATCGCCATACAACCAGCCACGCACATTTCCCGAGAGTTACCCAACTGAGTTCTCCTTTACTATCCTTGCAACGCATCTCTGAATTTCCACGAAGTCTGCTCTGCTGTCTGGTAACTCCAAAAATGCTGGAGCAGTACTACAGAATTTGTTGCATTAGCGTACTGTATGCAGTTTGCTTTACTGCAGTTTCCCAGACACCGGCATCCGGCAACAAATCTTACTTTCAAACACCTTCTCAACTTAGTCTTTCCCCTAAATACTTAAATGTAATGGGTTACATGTCTTTACCCCCTCCCCTCCCCTCCCCTCTTCCTCTACTCGTACTACAGTACTGTATTATAGTAGCAGAAGAAATAACTAGAGAAGACGCACGTACTGGTTAAATGTTCTGCACGTGTAGAATTTGGCAGAGTTCATGAAAAAGATGGAATGTAAAAGAAAGCAGAATTTGAAGAACTAGAATGGTGAAGAGTTCACTATGTATTTAAGAGTTTCAGCGTAACAACTACGTCGTGCAAAGTGTGCGCCTCGGACAGACAGCTGAGCATTCTGCTAGTACGTGAGGTGCAATGTGCCAAGTGCATCTCCCTCTCTTATTCTTTTATATTCCTTCTTTGCAGAGAGAGGAATATTGCGAAGCGTAAAACTTTATACTGCTTGTTCCATTTTTCATTAGTCCTGAATACACGAACAGCTCAGTCAGTTTTTTCGCGTAATGCTGTGCGGCACGTTGCTACGATAACTCCGAAGTACCCTCACCGCTTAGGACATCACTACTTGACATCTGCCACAAGCATTTTCCTTCACGGCGCAATTCACAGATCTTAGCTACGCTGCTGCGGTATGTCAGTTACATACATTTCTGTTAACGTCCTCAGCCATGAGCCTAGATTTCATGAATGAAAAGTTTGTATCGGTGGACAGTGCATTGTTCTGAGACAAAATAAGATTAAAATACTAAATTTTAAAAAAAATGGTGAATCATGTTCAAAGTGGGTACTATTAAGGTTTGTAAAAAAAAATTGAAATACGTGCAATCTCAAACTCATAATATTAAACATCTTAAAATTATGAAAACAGTTCAAATGGAATGCAGAAATGCAGGTCATGCAGAATGTAGTCAGACCACTACACCGATACAAACAGAAATTACCGTCATTTTTCGAAACATGCTGTCACCTACTGTGAACATGCAGAAACAAGACAAAGGGATGCACTGAAAGCACATGTAAAGAACGTCACAATCAGGCACAGCGAGTAAAGTTTATTCCTGAAGTGAATGTAAACAGATTTCAGATGTAGCATATATGTCACATACAGACTGAGGTGGCTAAATAATCAGTAAATTATAACTCAGTTACAAGGATCCTCAGCCCTAAGGGTGGTTTCATGGACACTGACAGCAGAAGACGTAAGTGTGATTGTGACTGAAGATAGTCAGAGGTGACTGAAAAATACTCGATTCCTTCAAATATTTGTGATCTTTCTAATCGTATATGTTAACTTCCTACTTTTTCTAAATGCTGTAAAATTACTTCTTTCATCCTGCTCATTCTGCGAAGCACTGCTCGCATCTGGGAAGAGCGGGAAGTAAATCCCGTACGGTCATCATGATTTACGTTCTGTATGGCTTCCCTAGAGCCCTAATGAGAATGCTGGGGTGGCTCATCCGAAAGGAACACGACTGAGTGCCTGAACTACCAAGTCGAATCTGAAATCGGGCTACGTCTATAATAGCCTCATCGTCTACGAGAGTTAAATTCTTATCATCTTGATAAAACACTCGTTAATTTTTCGTCATTTCATTTATTTTCTGTTCACTTGTTGACAGCTTCGTTAATCATTCTCCAAATTCTGCTGTTAGTCTTAGTATCTTCCTCACAATTATTAGACTTTCAGGGAAAGAGTTTTGGCTGATCCGGGTTACTTATATGCACTGCTACACACACATATTAACACGCTAAATAAGGATTTCTTAAAATAGTTAAGTCTTCTATATCACCAGTCAGGTAGTAAACCAGCTACTCTAAAGAGACTCATAGATTCTACCACTGGACTGGAAAACGAGCACCGCGGTCAGTCACTGTTAAACCAGTTGGAGATGCTACACACACACACACACACACACACACACACACACACACACACACACACACACACGTGTAAGACTTTAAAAACCTCAACCTCCAATACATGTCCCTCGATTACGCCCTACGCTCGCGAGAGCTATCGGCTGACTCCCCATTTCGGGAGCAGCAAAATCGCCCCAGGAAGTCATTTTAATATGCAAAACTTCCGGCCAGTAAGCCTCGAAGGCGGAATGTAGACATTTCCATAGTCCATTCCCTGCTAACAATCTTAGTACTTGTTGTAACTCGATGCTTCCTGGTGTGGAACACAATAAATTCTAATGTAACAGATGTCAGAGAAAACCGGCCATTATGGGAAATCACAAACCTTTCAGCCAGCCATGTGGTCTCCAGGCTACACCGATCTAGGAGAATTAGAGAAAGATCGGCCCATCATCTCCAGGCCGGGGAACCTTACCCCCAGATACTGGCTCTGGCGGACACAATAAACAACAATATTACGTCACAGTACCAAGGTGGATATTTTGTCTCGGAATACTTTTCTTTCATGCAGATACGAAAGAAGTACATTTGCTGCCTCTTAGCTGTGAGTTGGTGTTAATGGTATTACAGTCACACCTCTCCTTTATCAGCCCCCGGCCTAAAATTCCCAAAACTGAAACACCTTACTTTCCCTCTTCCTCAACTACAGTGATGACTAGTACAGCTACGGGCTTTATTCTGTGGACGATGAAGTGTGCCATCCTCCACGTCATTAGTAGCACTACGTTCATCGTCATAGACTGGTTAGCACAACTAGCGCTGATCCGTCACCGAAGTATTAAGCCGCACGTGTTGCCACTCTGTTCAACAGCATCGTAGCGCCTTAGGAGTGTGCTGTCCCTCGAATGTTAACTATGCACAGGGGCGGAGCAAAAACAAGAAACTTTCCGGCTCAGAGGGTCACAGTAATGGTGGTTTGCGGTGCAGTTGTTTTACCCTTTTTTCCACTGTATCCTGTCTGTGCCTCCTTCCCCCCCCCCCCCCCCCCCCAACCTTTCTCCCTCTCACCATGCCATGCCCCACCTGCGCGCAGCTGTAGCAGTGAGCGAGTGGCTGCTATTGTTGCGTCAGCCAGTGAGTACGAGCACTCCACGGCGGCCACCGACCTGCCTGATGCAACGGACAGCTGCAGGTAACTGCTCGGGGGACCCGGCAGCAATTGCCGAGTGCCGGCAAAGCTGCGTGAAGCTGTGGTACGCTCCGCCTGGAGCTCCAACTCGGACGTTTCCCCAGTTCACACCAGATACTCGGCGTGACGGGCGTCCATATTCGTAAAGACAGGACGGTGTGAGGGACTGACTGAACAGTGAAAGATGAAGGTAACGCCGAACCTCAGAGTACTACCTCCCAGAGTAACAGGCGATCTCGAATATATCAGAGACGATCACCAAACAACTTCATAGACGCCACTTGTTTTCCGTATAGCCATCGACCTATTAGCTTTATTTTTCCTGTAAAAATGTTTTTATTAATAGTAATTGAAATGGCCAGTAAAATTTTTCTGGGCTTGTGACCGCATTGTCATTATGTAGAACTATCGACGTTTCGGTCACTGTTGCAAGTGACCTTCGGAAAGATGTCTCCTGCAGCAGTGACAATGCGGTGAAAAACCCAGAAAAGTTTTATAGACTGTGACAATAGCCGCGGAAGCCTGCGTTTATATATAGTGGACGAAATGGTTCAGATACCCATACTAGCTGTGGAATGCCATGGCAGATACTTTGTGATACCACAAGGCTTAGTGTTAGAAACATTACTGTTCTAATTAAATAATATGGGCATTGTGTTTGAGATGATGGGCCGATCTTTCCCTAATTCTCCTAAATCGGTTGTAGCCCAGAGACCACATGGCTGGCTGAAAGGTTTGTAATTTCCCATAATGGCCGGTTTTCTCCGACATCTGTTACATTAGAATATATTGTGTTCCATACCAGGAAGCATCGCGTTACGACAAGTACTAAGAGTGTTAGCAGGCAATGGACTATGGAAGTGTCTACATTCCGCCTTCGAGGCTTACTGGCCGGAAGTTTTGCATATTAAAATGACTTCCTGGGGCGATTTTGCTGCTCCCAAACTGGGGAGTCAGCCGACGGCCCTCGCGAGCGTAGGGCATAATCGTGGGACACGTGTTGGAGGTTGAGGTTTTTAAAGTCGTGTGTGTGTGTGTGTGTGTGTGTGTGTGTGTGTGTGTGTGTGTGTAATACTAAAGCATCACCCTGTGACTCTTACAATTCAAATCAGAGCGCTACATACAGTCATAAACACAATTTCGTCTCACTGCGTTTCGACAGGTTTACTTCTTATATGATTGATATCATCAAGTTATGAGGCGATATAGATTAATGCAGAAATACAAGTACAACTTCAAATAGCCAAGATCACTATTGTTCGGCCTTTATTGTGATGACCGGTTTCAGCAAACCACGTTGCCACAATCAGATCTTCCGCAGCACAGTTCACTAAATCTTGGTGAAACGCATATTTTATCGCACCATATCATAGAACAATATTTCCTGAACATGAAAACCATAACATTTCAGCAACTCGAGCATAAAATAACTATTACATAAAATAGCGTACGTACTGCACTGATTATAAAAGCTCATGTTCGTACATTATCAGAATGAAGTCTACATTCCGCTAACGTACGAATATGGGCTTGTATAATCAGTGCAATATGTACGCTGTTTCATATAATAGTTATTTTATACTTGACGTAGTGATATACTACCATTATCGTGGTCATGAAAACCGTTCTGTGATGTAATATGATACAATATGTATTTTATCAAGATTCACTGAATTGAGATGCGAAAGATCGGATGATAGCAACGTAATTTACTGAAACTGGTCACAATGACAAATGTTATACAATAGCGATCTTGGCTGTCTAAAGTTGTGATTGTGTGTCTAGTTTTACGTCCGTAAGAGACGAGAAGACGAGAATGTAACGCCCTCAAAACATTCTGGATCAAAAGTAAGTAAGTGTGTGTGTGTGTGTGTGTGGGGGGGGGGGGGGGGGGGGGGGAGGGGGTTCGTTCCTCTCTTCTCATTACTGTTCCCTATTACGCCAACATCTTTTCTCTCATGTCGCCTTGCGAACATAATTTCCAAGTTGGACATCACTCTGCTTTATTCAAGCGCCAAGCTTGACTTCCACAAATGCATGATTTACGTTACATGACAACGGTTGTTAGACGTTCTTGTCTTTAATCCCCTGAAGTAGTTCTCAAGATCACACGACATTAACGAGAGGAATTCACGCTGTTCGTTCGTAGCGTGACTCGTTACGAATGAATTCGACGTAATAGATGCAGTAAAGGTACCTGAAATTGCGGCCGAGTGTGGATGATGTGACAGAGCAGAGTAGAGTCGAGATGACCCTGTCCTGTTGTTAAGAGTCGAACTTCGTCTGCTTCTTACTAGAAAAAAGGCTGACGGACACCGAAGGTTCCCTGTAAGGGACGCGATTGTTTCTGTGCCTTCGCCTTATTCAATGTGAGCTGTTGCGCTCTCTCTCTCTCTCTCTCTCTCTCTCTCTCTCAATAAACGATAGACTCGCCCCCTTCTGATATCCGGAGAGCTGTCTAAAGAATCTTGCGCTGGAGCTGTAATGAACGGGCTGTGTGGGGGGGAATCGCTTTTCCCTTGTGGCCATACGATGTAATTTTTCTCTCAAACGATGGCCGCGATATAATCTTTGGCGTGTCTGCAGTTGAGTCTTTCGTCAAAACCTCAAAGCCGTCGGCACCATTACTTCGTATCTGTTGACATCATAATCGCTCTCTCTGTCGGTGAAAGCAAGAAGATCTTCACTGCGCTTTAGAAGCCCTAAAGTTTTCAGTAACTCATATCGGTTTATTCCCTAGGCAATAACGATAACTTTCGTACCTCCTTTTCGTTTTCCACATTAACGATTCACTTGGAAGTTGCTTTTGCCGAAGCTTCTGGGAAGACAGAGGACAACCTTTCCCTTAAGGCCTCCTTCTAGAATCCATTTACTTTTCAGTACATTGTGAAGCCCATCTTAATTTTTTCTTCTGTTTTCGTGTATAAAAACTTGCAGAATTTAATTTCAGTCAATAATCACAAATCATCGTCAGTAATTTCTCTGCATAACGTCCATCTTCTGATCAGCCTGGAAAGAGGGAAACAAAACTACTGGATCATATTCCTCTTGTAAACAATAATTAATAAAATAATTAAAGCTGCTAACATTAATGGTTCAAATGGCTCTGAGCACTATGGGACTTAACATCTGAGGTCATCAGTCCTCTAGAACTTAGAACTACTTAAACCTAACTAACCTAAGGACATCACACACATTCATGCCCGAGGCAGGATTCGAACCTGCGACCGTAGCGGTCGCGCGGTTCCAGACTGAAGCTCCTAGAACCGCTCGGTCAAAGCGGCCGGCTGCTAAAATTAGAGCAAAAATTACCTGAAACATGCCTGCATAAAACAAAAACGCCTTATGTCTATATACAAAAGGAAACGCCCTGAGTGGCTCATCGTCTCCCAGCCCAAACCGCTAAAGACAGAAACTTGAAATTTGGAGAGGGTGTTGATCTTAGACTGTAGGCATCGTTTAAGAAGAGTTTTTGAAATTCCTCCCCTAGGGGGATGAAATAGGGGATGAAAGGTTTTTGATAATATGTCCCTATTAAGGCAATTTTGAAGCTAGAATTGGGAAAACTAATATTACACTATTCTCACGGTGTGTAGATTTACACATGAAAAATGGACGTAAAAACATAAAATTCGATTAAAGAGAAACAAAAAAGATGTGCCGATCACACAGTCAACGCGATCGAAACAGCGAGTGCTAAGTTAGCACTACCGTAAACTGGTTAAGCCGAAGTGGTATCGTCGTAATTTGTAAACAATGTTAGCTAGGGTGTAGTCGAACAGGTATAATAAACACTGCAGGCAAGGCCACAGAGTCGGGAGAAAAGTAATATCAACGGCATTTCTGGTCCTAGGAAACTGGGGTGCAGTTGCGACTCGAAAAACATTTGACACAAAATCGTCAGGTGTCTACTGTACATCTGTTGACAAATGTGACGACAGTAAAGTAAAAAACTCAGTTACGTAAAAAATATTTTGGAACTGAAATGTTATAAATGCTCGTAGTAATAATATGAAATACATCTAAAATAGGTGAGTGAAATTTCTATATAAAGAAAGGAAGTAGGTGCAGGTTGATACGTAATGCCGGAAAACTATGGCGGAAATTTGGTACACAACAGTAATAATATACCCATGTATTAAGTTAGAGGTAAAAAGATTTTTTATTCAGTCCCCTTCAGAAAACTGGCAAAGACATGCCAAATCCATGTAACGCTGAACCTGTGCTGATCGCGTCCCGGAGGTGAACCAATGTGATATTTAGGAGGTGGGCGTAATGTTAAAGATCTACAGTGTGTGTTGGCAGAGCCAAATACCAGCACAAATTCTTTACCTGTCGTCTCCATTACAATTGAAACCGTCTAGAAATTGCCTGCAGAAAATGCTTTATTTTTTCGCTGTCAGTAGGAGAACAATGAGGAAGAAATTTAGTTGGTTGGTTTGGGGGAGGGGTTGAAACAGTGAGGTCATTGGTTCCATTGGATTAGGGAAGGACGTCGGCCGTGCCCTTTCAAAGGAACCATCCCGACGATTCAGGGAAATCACAGAAAATCTAAATCAGGATGGACGGACTCCGGTTTGAACCGTCGTCCTCCGGAATGCAAGTCCTCGCTCGGTTAAGAAATTTCTGAGAACGTACGTTTAGAGCACAGCATTGTATAGCAGTGAGACAGAGACTGTGGGGAAACCGGTACAGAAGAGAAGGATTTGAGATGTGCTACACAAAAATGTTGATAATTTGGTGGACTAGTAAGGTAAGGAATGAGAGGATTTCTACAGAATCGGCGAGGAAAGGAATACATGGAAAACACTGACAAGAAGAAGGAATTCACTTAGTGCCCTCCAGAACCACTGTGTGCTGTACACAAACCACCCCTTAATACAAACGAATCCAAGAATGCCTCCTCCCACTCGCTGTTGATGGAGCCAGAGTGATGTTCATGTGGATCCCTGGCCACATCGGAGTGTCAGGGAATGAAGCTTCCGATGCTGCCGCCTTGGCAGCAGTCAGACTACCTAGGCCTGTTAGCTATTCTGTCACTTCAGATGATCAATGTGTTGCTGCTCGTGGAAAAATTGTGTTCGTATCGCATGAACACTGGTCTTCTCTAAATTGGAACAAACTCCGGGAAATTAAACACCTCCCAACGGCTTGGACGACTTCCTCTCGCCCCTCTCGTCGCGAGGAGATGCTTTTAGCTCGGCTGTGTATTGGGCAGTATCGTTTCAGTCACTGTCATTTGTTAAGGGAAGACTCCACACCACTCTGTGCGTACTTGCAACCAAAAAGTGACAGTAAGAAATTTTCTGACACTATGCCGATTTTATAGCTGTTCACGTTTTGATGTATGTTTGCCACCTGAATTATCAGATATTTTAGCAGATACAGCACGAACTGTAATGGCGTTTTACTTTTTTCGTCATCGTAACATAACAAGGAAATGTAATTTTCAACAGTTTGAGCAATCTCCTCAAAGGGGAGCTGATCATTTTAGCTATCCCTTTATGCCACTCGTTCAGGCTCTGAGAGTATTACGACTTCAAATTCATTCGGTATTTGACTGTATTAAGTTACGACATGGGGGGCTTAAGACCTCAGCTGTTCTGCACCCTAAAGTAGCAACAATCAAGAAGATGAAGGAGGAGAAGGAGAAGGAGGAGGAGGAGGAGGAGGATAGGATGATAGAACCTCCAAGGTACTAGAGGGAAATGTAGAGGAAGACACAGATTGGGACACATCCAGCAAATAACTGAGGGCTTAGGTTGCAAGTGCTACTCTGAGATGAAAGGGTTGGTACAGGAGAGGAATCCGGGGCGGGACGCATCGAATCAGTCAAGAGTGACGACTCAGAAAAAAATGAAAACATAGCAGTAATTAGTTGACAAATAGGGGAAACTTTCGAACAGAATGTGTAACAGTGGGGAGAAAATTTAGTTGTAGTGGGGGATGGGATCTATTGAGTCATACCAGTGAAAAGTAGTTGGGCATCATTGTTAAAGATTTGCATGTGACAGTGCAAAACCGTGATAGCACTCGTTACGTGCAGTGTACATGGTCTTCCATGTTCGTCCCTCCACACGAAAGTGAGCAGCTTGCACAATAGTCACAGAGACCGCTGGTACTGTGGTTAAGTAACAGAATTCATATTCCGTATTGACAAAGTACAAATAATAGTTCGGCCATCCTGATTTGGATTTACCTTGTTATAAACAGAGTAAAAGCAGAAGCGGCGAATTGTAGTACAGGGTGTTTATAAATGAATATCGAGGTTATCACGCTTTATAATATTACATGAAACTTAATGTTATAAATGATATGTCAAATGAAAGAGCAACTCGTAATTGTGTTTGGCACCAGTGCGCATGCGCAGCGCGCAATGTTTCCGCCGCAATCCCGGCGGAAAGTTTATGGGCCTTTCGTTTTTGGTGAACCTACTGTAACTGGCACTCCTTACCTTTATACACTAGAGCAATGGCTCTTCCCTCAGTTGGAAGAAGATGAGCCAGAGAACTTCATTTTACAGCAAGATGGTGCGCCACCTCACTAGCATAGCGAAGTACACTATTGGTTGAACTTCACTGTACCCAAGCGCTGGATAGGCCGCAAGGGGCCCAATGACAGGGCTTGCTTTGCATGGCCTCCACGTTCACCCGACCTAACGCCATGCGATTTTTTTCCTTTGGGGCTTCATCAAGGATCGTGTGTACATGCCTCCGCTACCAGCAGACATCCCTGAATTTAGAAACCGGATTGAAGTAGCTGTTGATACAATCACTGAAGACACACTTATCAACGTCTGGGAAGAACTCGGCTATAGACTTGATGTGTGCCGTGTGACAAGTGGTGCTCACACTGAACATTTATAAGGTTCTTGGTAAAACTGTTGGAATTGCTCTTTCATTTGACATATCATTTATAACTGTAAGTTTAACATAATAAATATTCTAAACCGTTAAAACCCCGATATTCATTTATAAATACGCTGTATAGTGGAGAGTAGCCAGTTGATGGACGAAGAATGAGAATAACGTGGTGGTGGTGGTGGTGGTGGTGGTGGTGGTGGTGGTGGTGGTGGTGGTGGTAAGAGTAAGAAAAGTCGTGTACCTGCAGAACAGTGTCCCATCGTATGATCCAAGGAAGAAATAAGAATGTTACATGCAAAGAATTTTTATTCAGCAAGAGAACTTACTGGTGTCGACTGTTTACAAAAGCGCAATAAATAGTGGTCTTCGGCTCATAACGAATATCTGGCGACCAGAAAAAAATAAGTAATCAGGGTCTGCAGAAAAGCGAACAAGACTCATACGGAACAGATAAGGGAGATAAAGTAGAGATGGCTGGGGCACACATTGAGAAAGGCAGATGGAGCAATGGAAAAGAAGACGTTGGAATGAAATCCTCAAGGAGCAAGGAAGAGAGACATACTAGAGGTACACGGCAGGGGACGGTTAAAGGGAACGCAAGAAGAGTTGCGAAGACTTGGGCGAAATTGAGGGAAATGGTCAAAGAGATAGATGACGAGTTCTTCTGGATGGCTTACACCGCATCAGGGGCCAAAAGAATTAGTAAATAGGCTTAAGTCTCTTACGAAAACTCAACGCATTATTTGCTGGTCAGCTATTTTTCTTTCTTTCCTTTTTCATTCAGTCACGACCAGATTGTAGCTGTTGGAATTTTTCGTAATTTCTACAGGAACACAACAGCGACGAAAGATGATGATGATGATGATGATGATGATGATGATTGGTTTGTGGGGCGCTCAACTGCGCGGTTATCAGCGCCCGTACAAACTCCCAGCCTTTGCTCAGTCCAATCTCGCCACTTTCATGAATGATGAGGAAATGATGAGAACAACGCAAACACCTAGTCATCTCGAGGCACGTGAAAATTCCTGACCACACCGGGAATCGAACCCGGGATCCCGTGCTCGGGAAGCGAGAACGCACCGCGAGACCACGAGCTGTGGACAGACGGAATGATGTCACTGGAACACCGGTAGATTAAGTTTATAAATGTTAATGGAGATTATGTTGCAAAATAAAAAGATTTTTGAAAGCAGATCCTCATTTTCGACGTCGAGGCCAAAAGTTAGCAGACCACCGTGATAAACGCAGCTGCCGAAGGTCAGCTTCACGTAACGAAAGGAAGACGGGCGAGCAGACGGCTTATCGAGGGCGCTGCGGTCTACTCTACTCTGCTCTGCTGTGGCCTGGCTCGGGCTGCGCTGTGCTCAGAAAGGTCAGCCAGAATCTGCCGCAGACGGCGCGTGGGCAGCGGGGGAGTACGCTCGGCTAAGTACAACGGCGGCCTTTTATACCGACAGGCAGACGTGTGCCTCCGCCGCAGCCGCCGCCGCCGTTTCGCGGCTTACATAAACAGGACCGCCCGCGCATTCGGATTCAGCTCGCGCCTTGCGTAACGCCGGCACGTCCGCAGTCCACCATCTTCCTTGCCATTTTTCTTACATTTCATTTTCTTTCTCCTTTCCGCCCACGTCGCTGTCTCTACTTGGCCGGTTGGGTCGCGGACGTCCTTCCTCGGCCATTACATGCAAGAAAACTCAATCTCCGTTCGTCCGGAACTCAACAGTTTATACAGCTTGGTTGTCTTCCTCCCCTCCCCCCCACCCCACTCTCCCCAACGAAATTGTGCTTTCACTTCCAAATCAGAATAATTTTACCTCTTTTATATATATATATATATATATATATATATTTATATATATTTATATATATATATACCACTGCTTCTTAGTTCTGATGCAGGCGTTCATTTCCTAGAAATGCATGCCGATGTACGTTAAGGGCGCTGTGGCACCTGCATTAGAAATAACGAATGCTTCCTCAAAGTTTTTCTCTTGTATAATACCCCTACGAAGCATTGTTTGAATTGCAGAGGAATGTAATAAAAGAAATGCTCCTCAAATGGTAAAAAAAATGAATTAATCATACAACCTTCGATGCAGTGTTGCACATTCGATTTGAAAGACTGAAAGTACGAGACATGTCAAGGCGTACGTACTGTTTTTAAATACGCCGTTGCAGCCGTCGCAGCCCTCTCGATGGCTGGCTGCGCGTGCGGACTGATTACCAGCATCTACTGGCTGTCAGATTAGATGGTAGTGAAATTTTCGTGTTTGCTTAAGAGGTGGTTTACTATCTTTTGGTTCAAAGCCGCCCGGGATTTGCCGAGCGGTCTCAGGCGATGCAGTCATTTACTGTGCGGCTGGTCCCGGCGGAGATTAGAGTCCTCCCTCGGGCATGGGTGTCTGTGTTTGTCCTTAGGATACTTTAGGTTAAGTAGTGTGTAAGCTTAGGGACTGATGACCTTAGCAGTTAAGTCCCATAAGGTTTCACATACATTTGAATTATTTTTGTTCAAAAATCGATTTTTTAAAATTGCATTTTTGGATCCATAAGTGTTTAGAATCCACCCCTGTAACAATATTTCCGAATACGGAACGCAAAGGTTTGTTATTCACGGTTGAACAAAAAAAATGCACCTCCCTGAAATCGGCCTTTTTCACGCACCAGTTTTTTTCTTTCGGAGGACGAGTTATTGTACCGGTGCTTGGGAGGAAACACACAAAATTCAAATGAAAGTCTGAACGCGTATGTTTGGAAGTTAGCCCCCCAAGCATTTGCATTCTGGTGCGAAGACGGTGGAGATTACGACTTTCCTGGCAGTGAGCAGCTTCAACCAAGGGTATTCAGCAATTCTGAAGTCCATGACAATGATGGACGTCACCAGGGGCTCCATTCGACGCAGTTAGCCAAGCATTCGGACGACCAACGGATTAAAGCGACCGAAAACCGCTTGTCACCGGCCGTACGAGCGGTTCTGGAGCAGCGCAGGATGGTCCAGATCGAGCAGAACGCCCTCTAAGAGGAAGGACCAGTTTATGGATCCGGAATAGCAGATTGAACGTCAGTGGCATAATATTGCATTTCTGTGTAGTTAAAACTTCAAACGCGTTTTTCTCGAAATGACTTTCTTTTTATCGCGCGGTGTGGTAACTTCAACTCTACTGAACCGATTGGCATGATTCTTTGTTTCTGACGAAGCTAACTAAGTTGTCTAGGAGCTGTACCACTTTTATTCCGATCCATCAACTATAAATATTTTTACATGGCCGACGAAGTCGCAAAATCGTTGAAAAAACCTTTTTTCTTTTTTTCAAATGGCCATTTTGTTTTCCTATGGTCCAAATAACTTACGCGAGGTACAACTCCTAAATAATCTTACATACTTCGCTAACGTCAACTGAATTTTGATTTCAGACGAGCCGGCTGACCTGTGACATACCGCGCGTGGACGTCTACATTGAAATTTGGTTCCGTTCCGACGGCACTTCCGCCTTTGCTCTTCAACATTTCCGGTCGAAAAATTTCCAGTTTATAGAAGAAATATCAATAAACATTTTGACAAAATTTGACATTGATATCTATAACACATCCCGAGAAAAAAAATTCTCAATGAAGATGCTTTTTCGGGCCAAAGATAGTAAACCTCCCCTTCAATGCATCCCTCAATTGAAAATTCTAGCCGGTGTACAAAAGTGAAACTAGTTGAAATTTATCGGTAGATTAGTGGATTAGTGCAGTTTATGGAGAAACTGTTAAGTCATCAAGTAATGAGAACATCCATTAGAGTTGTTACGGATGGCTGTTCATGATGGAGTGCGAAGTGGAAGACCACCTGTCATCATCGAAGACTTGTTGCAGAAAGTATGTACGTATGTAGGTCACGTATACTGTAACAGCTTCTCCTGTCTCACCTAGCGCTACACGCGTGCGTCGTGTAAATGTGATGTATGACTTAAAAACACGAAAACAATTTTCTTTATAACGCTCTGCGTGTCATTGTCAGTACTGTAAAATGGCGGATATATGAACGTTATAAGATTATACATTAAGAAAGGTAAATTTCAAGAGGACTGTTACCACAGCGTTTCAGCGCTGTCTGCGGGACTAGGAAAAAATTTATGTGATAAAAAAATTTAAGGTGACAATGCATAAGGTATCACGACAGAGTATGCACAGGAGAAGGAAAAATCAGGATTTAAAAGTTAAAAGAAGTAGAATCTGCAACAATATGCGTAAGTAAAACATATAGTAGAACTGTCGCATTGATGGCACTCTTCTTTCTGCAGCAAGATATGTATTCTACGTTGCTGGTCATTTACATTACAGCGTCGACACTGTTCGGACGGATTGGCACAGCACCTCACTGCGGGAACAAGCGATCTCCAGAAGAGGTTAACCGCAGCAACTGGCTCAGCCGGGCTGTCCATCATCATAAATGTTGAAATAGGCATCAGTAACAGATTCGGCCGGCAGATGGACCGTGGCTCACACGAAGCGTTTCCTGTGGAGGACTCCTGAGGTGCATGCGGGCACCTGTCAGCAAGCGATTTCCAGGAATAATGGACACAAATGTCACATTTTTCATATATCCGTTGATTTTTTTTTTTTTTTTTTTTTTTTTTTTTTTTACGGATATGAGGCATTATCGTGCAACTGTTGTTGGGACAAAATTAGCGGTTATAGGACGAATGCTGCCATGAGCTTCTGACACGCGTTTTGGTGGCTTCCAGTCGCTTTAACGTACGGGTCACTCACTACTAATTGCTCTCTGCAGCCGGAGACTTCAAGCCGTGTTTGCCTTAGTTTCCGTCCGGCTTCTGCCCCACATACAGCAAGCTTGGAGAAAAAAGGAGAAAGACACCTCCCCAGAGAGTCCCTCTAAATCCCCTGAGGGCACATTATTCGACAAAAATGAATGTTTTATGTTTTTTAATGAGCAGATTAACGCGACACGGCGGCCTTTGTGCGCGGCGCCGCCTGACGGTGCTCGGCTTTTGTTCGGCGTCGTTTCCAAGTGGCGCCTCGGCGCCAGGCGTCGGCGAAAATTGGATTTCTTGCACGCCGCCGTAAAAGACCTGGCAGGCGGCGAACGCGCGCTGGGCTGGTACTTTATTCCCGCAGACTCTGTGATAACTGTGGCTGCGGTGTTACAGTAGGGCAGCTGCGGCAGCGGCTCCACCACCTCTGGCTCGCATCATTTAGCAGCCCCACAGGCGACCGACACACACTACTCTTACACATAGCTGCGAGGCTGTGATTGGCGTTGAACCCTTGTAGTTTTTCATTGGCTGGAGATTGGTTTGAGTCTCTTGACTTCTATTTTAACTAAAGTCCAGTCTTGATCACAACACTTATGTCTCAATAACGTAGGTGACCGGTTTCGGTTATATTTACATAACTTCGTAGCAGCTGAAGAGAGCTCTGCCTACCATCCTCCAAGGAAGCCATGGGTCTGAAGATGGTTATATAAATATAACCGAAACCGGTCACCTATGTTATTGAGACGTAAGTGTTGTGATCAAGACTGGACTTTAGTTAAAATATGATACTTTATTGATCACTGTTCCAAAAATGTTTACTCTTGACTTCTGTCTCGTAAATCGTGTAAATTCTAACTACAAATGCTCCCCAAGCTGGAAAACATGACTATTTGGAGACAATGATCGGTTCAGTTGGGGCAGAGGACGCAGTCGATCTCATGTAAACACAGCCCACACCGTTACGGACTCACGAACAACTTGCACAGTTCCTTGTTGAGAACGTGAGTCTGTGGCTTCGAGGGCTCCGGGCCACACTGGAAACATACCATCAGCTCTTACCAACTGAAACTGGAACTCGTAGCTTGCCTGCCAGGTCACGGTTTTCCAGTAATCTAGTGACCAACCGATACGGTCACGAGCCGATGAGAGGCGCAGCAGGTGATGTCGTGATGTGATGTGATGTGCTGTGCTGTTATCAAAGGCACTCAGGTCGGTCGCTTGCTGACACAGCCCATTAACGCCAAATTTCGCCGCACTGTCGTAACGAATGCGTTCTGCGGTTATTTCACGCAGTGTAGCTTGTCCGTTAGCACTGACAACTCTGTGCAGACGCCGCTGCTCTTAATCGTTAAGTGAAAGCCGTCGGCCACTGCGTTGTCCGTGGTGAGAGGTAATGCCGGAAATTTGGAGTCTACAGCACACTGTTGACAATACGGATCTCACAATATTGAATTTCCTGCCGAACTCGGATATGGAGTATCCCATGCGTCTATCTATAACTGCCAGTCCACATTCAAAGTATGTTAGTTCGTGTCGTGCGGCCATAATCACGTCGGAAACCTTTTCACGTGAGTACAAATGATAGTTCCGCCAATGCACTGTCATTTTATACCTTGTGTACCGCCATCTGTACATGTACATATCGCTATCCCATGACGTTAGTCATCTCAGTGTCTTGTTGCACAGAAATCGGTGAAGGGTTCCTTCTGGGCTCGATTTGGAGATTCTTCCATTATGTGTCGGGTTGTTTGCTTTTTGTCTCCGCAGTCACCTTTTGAATATGATTCCTCCCCTGCCGGCCGCAGTAGCCGAGCGGTTCTGGCCGCTACGGTCGCAGGTTCGAATCCTGCCTCGGGCATGGATGTGTGTGTTGTCTTTAGGTTAGTTATGTTTAAATAGTTCTAAGTTCTAGGGGACTGGTGACCTAAGATGTTAAGTCCCATAGCGCTCAGAGCCATTCTTCCCCTCACTTCACGGAGGGCGTCGGAACTGCTGCTTTGGCCAATTCAGTTTAATGTCGTCCACACTTTGCGTTATCTGTTCAAACTAGGAGGCTTCTCCGTGATACGTGATTGTGAAACGTTAATATTGTAGTGGACAGCGTTCTTGCTAGTGTTTCCAGACACTGCGAACGTCAAAGTTAATTAGTTCTTTAGCAGTAGCTAGTATGAGTTCCCTAGACGCTTGTCTTCTGCCATGTATGTCAGCTGTGTGTTTATGTATAAATAGCTGATCCTCACGTCGTATTATACAGTGATGCCGTTGTGTTGTATTGTAAGGCGCCACGTATACCGTTTGTATATGTATACGTGTAGGACGCCGTTGTCGTCTCTTCTTTCCCTCGTCGATATCAGAGCATGAGAAATGTTTGTGTTTACCTATTTGTTGTTGATAACACACAACTACACGGCCACGGTTCCACCTGATTCCAGGATAGCTAGCTTAATATAGTATAAAGATAGTGGGTTTCGATGCAGCGTTATTTAAGTGTGATTTTATTCTTCACTTAATCTTTGGGACTCTAAGAACCACCTACTCTTAATCAGGCCCAAAACTCGACTCGTAACGAAAGCACTTACGAACAGTCTGTCACAATATTAATAATACGTAAGGCTCTACACCATTTTAAGAAAATATCACTGTTCATGAAATAACAAAATATACGAATAAACTTCTTTATATCTTTCCTTGCATTCGATCAAATGCTTTCAAATGTTTATTTCGCACCCATATTTCATTCACACCTCGATGTAGAGTGTAAATGTGTGCATGAAAAATAGTACACTGTTTCTGCTGACAGCCACGTATGAGCTTTTGGATTGCTAGGCTACTTCGATCAAGAGGATTTATATTGGATTTTGAAATTGATCTTTCTATCCAAACTTACGTCCTCCACAATGGCCGTTTCGCGATAGTTAAGAATTCGCGTAAATTGTATTCTCGCGAGTTTAAAGCAAACCATCGGTGGCGCGAAAGCAGTCTTGATACCGCGGCACACTCGCGACGCTTACTACGCCGTCACGAAATGTACCTGCATACGTCTACAATCAGTTCCAAGGTCATAATTCGCCCCCACGCGATTGTGTGCAATTGAACACCGTCAGCCGGCCGAAGTGGCCGTGCGGTTAAAGGCGCTGCAGTCTGGAACCGCAAGACCGCTACGGTCGCAGGTTCGAATCCTGCCTCGGGCATGGATGTGTCTGATGTCCTTAGGTTAGTTAAGTTTAAGTAGTTCTAAGTTCTAGGGGACTAATGACCTCAGCAGTTGAGTCCCATAGTGCTCGGAGCCATTTGAACCATGTCAAATCAATTATCTCTCGAATCGTAATGACTGATTCCGACACTGACCGTTCATAAACGCACAATTAACTCTGTTTTTTCTAAGAGTAAAAGAATGTCATCACGCCATCTACATAGTTATTAAAATATTATTCCAAAAGACCTCGAACATTCATCGTCATATTTTAACGGCAATCAGAAAAAATATGATTTACTATCGGAGAATAAAACGTAACAGATCGCAAATCGCACGTAACTAAATGACAGCTTTGCTCATCGCGCAAAACTATATAAAGAAATGCCCGAAATCTCAATTTCACCATACCAACTGACAGATACAAATAAGATATTCAAGACGTCGTAGATCAATCTCGATCTTTAATGTTACAGTATATCCGGTCTTCGTATACACTGAGGTGACAAAAGTCATGGGATAGCGGTACCCACGTGTACAGATGGCGGTAGCGTCATGTACACAAGGTACAAAAGGGCAGTGCGTTGGCGCAGCTGTCATTTGTACTCGGGCAGTTCACGTGACCGCACGATGGGAATGAGCAGACTTCGAACGCGGAATGGTAGTTGCAGCTAGACGCAAGGGGCATTCCATTTCGGAAATCGTTACAGAATTGAATATTCCGAGATCCACAGTGTCAAAGGTGTGCCCGCATCTCGTGGTCGTGCGGTAGCGTTCTCGCTTCCCACGCCCGGGTTCCCGGGTTCGATTCCCGGCGGGGTCAGGGATTTTCTCTGCCTCGTGTTGGCTGGGTGTTGTGTGCTGTCCTTGAGTTAGCTATGTTTAAGTAGTTCTAAGTTCTAGGGGACTGATGACCAGAGATGTTAAGCCCCATAGTGCTCAGAGCCATTTGAACCATTTTGTCAAAGGTGTGCCGAGAATACCAAATTTAGGCATTGCCTCTCACCACAGAGTGGCTGACGACCGAGAGCAGTGTCGACTGCATAGAGTTGTCAGTGCCAACAAACAAGCAATACATCGTGAAGTAACCGCAGAAACCAATGTGGGACTTAGGACGAACGCGTCCGTTAGGCTAATGCAGTGAAATTTGGCGTTAATGGGTTATGGCACCAGACGATCGACGAGAGCGCTAACAGTACGATATCGCCTACAGCGCCTCTCCTGGGCTCGTGACCATATCGGTTGGAGCCTAGACTGTTGTAAACTGTGGGCTGGTCAGATGATTCCAGGTTTCAGTAGGTTGAGAGCTGACGGCAGGGTTAGAGTGTGGCGCAGACCCCACGAAGCCATGGACCCCGGAGGTCATCAAGGCACTGTGCAAGCTGGCGGTGGCTCCATAATGGTGTGATCTGTGACCCCATGGAATGGGTAGTCCGTTCCAACTGAACCAATCATTGACTGGAAGTGTTTACGTTCAGCCATTATACACTCCTGGAAATGGAAAAAAGAACACATTGACACCGGTGTGTCAGACCCACCATACTTGCTCCGGACACTGCGAGAGGGCTGTACAAGCAATGATCACACGCACAGCACAGCGGACACACCAGGAACTGCGGTGTTGGCTGTCGAATGGCGCTAGCTGCGCAGCATTTGTGCACCGCCGCCGTCAGTGTCAGCCAGTTTGCCGTGGCATACGGAGCTCCATCGCAGTCTTTAACACTGGTAGCATGCCGCGACAGCGTGGACGTGAACCGTATGTGCAGTTGACGGACTTTGAGCGAGGGCGTATAGTGGGCATGCGGGAGGCCGGGTGGACGTACCGCCGAATTGCTCAACACGTGGGGCGTGAGGTCTCCACAGTACATCGATGTTGTCGCCAGTGGTCGGCGGAAGGTGCACGTGCCCGTCGACCTGGGACCGGACCGCAGCGACGCACGGATGCACGCCAAGACCGTAAGATCCTACGCAGTGCCGTAGGGGACCGCACCGCCACTTCCCAGCAAATTAGGGACACTGTTGCTCCTGGGGTATCGGCGAGGACCATTCGCAACCGTCTCCATGAAGCTGGGCTATCGTCCTGCACACCGTTAGGCCGTCTTCCGCTCACGCCCCAACATTGTGCAGCACGCCTCCAGTGGTGTCGCGACAGGCGTGAATGGAGGGACGAATGGAGACGTGTCGTCTTCAGCGATGAGAGTCGCTTCTGCCTTGGTGCCAATGACGGTCGTATGCGTGTTTGGCGCCGTGCAGGTGAGCGCCACAATCAGGACTGCATATGACCGGGGCACACAGGGCCAACATCCGGCATCATGGTGTGGGGAGCGATCTCCTACACTGGCCGTACACCACTGGTGATCGTCGAGGGGACACTGAATAGTGCACGGTACATCCAAACCGTCATCAAACCCATCGTTCTACCATTCCTAGACCGGCAAGGGAACTTGCTGTTCCAACAGGACAATGCACGTCCGCATGTATCCCGTGCCACCCAACGTGCTCTAGAAGGTGTAAGTCAACTACCCTGGCCAGCAAGATCTCCGGATCTGTCCCCCATTGAGCATGTTTGGGACTGGATGAAGCGTCGTCTCACGCGGTCTGCACGTCCAGCACGAATGCTGGTCCAACTGAGGCGCCAGGTGGAAATGGCATGGCAAGCCGTTCCACAGGACTACATCCAGCATCTCTACCATCGTCTCCATGGGAGAATAGCAGCCTGCATTGCTGCGAAAGGTGGATATACACTGTACTAGTGCCGACATTGTGCATGCTCTGTTGCCTGTGTCTATGTGCCTGTGGTTCTGTCAGTGTGATCATGTGATGTATCTGACCCCAGGAATGTGTCAATAAAGTTTCCCCTTCCTGGGACAATGAATTCACGGTGTTCTTATTTCAATTTCCAGGAGTGTATTTTTAGAAACCATATGTTCCCCGACAACGATGGAATTTTTATTGATGAAAATGCGCCATATTACCGGACAACAATTGTTCGCTATTGGTTCTAAAAGCATTCTGGACAATTCGAGCAAATGATTAGGGCACCTAGATCGTCCTACACGAAACCCGTGGAACGAACGTTTACGGGACATAATGGAGAGGTCAGTTCTTGCACAAAATCTCGCGCCAGCAACACTTTCGCAGTTATGGACGGCTGTAGAGGCAGCATGTTTCAATATTTTTGCAGGGGACTTCCAAAGACTGGCTGAGTCCATGCCACGTAAAGCTGCTGTACTTTAACGGGCAAAAAGCAGACCCGACATATTAGGAGGTATCCCATGAGTTTAGTCACGTCAGTCTAGGCTCAAGGAGGGCAGGTATGCAGTTGGAGTAGATATTACTGTGCCGCTGACAGTGTCATAATGTCATTTGGTATCACATCACTATTATTGGTAAGCGAGCTACTAATCCCCACAGGGACGCAGTACGCCGCCGTCGAATAGACGATCCTATATGCTGATGTACGAAGCGTATTTGTCTTGCAATTCCGAGAAGCGCCGCACAGTTTTTGGATGAAGACTGTTCTTGTCCTCTTCTACCTGCAGTCTTCGGCAGTTACCCATTCCAAGACAGCTTCCTTTCCAGTGTTACTCCCAGACATTTAGGACAGTTGTTATAGTTAAGACGTTTTCCTTCAAAGCTGAGCCGGCCGCTGTGGCCGAGTGGTTCTAGGCCCTTCAGTCTGGAACCGCGCTGCTGCTACGGTCGCAGGTTCGAATCCTGTCTCGGGCATGGATGCGTGTGATGTCCTTAGGTTAGTTAGGTTTATGTAGTTCTAAGTCTAGGGGACTGATGACCTCAGATGTTAAGTCCCATAGTGCTTAGAGCCATTTGAACCATTTTCCAAGCTGACATTAAACTCTCTTTCTGCTGAGCAAACATGGGAGCATGATACTTCTCTCTTACTTGTTGCAGTCTTAATTCTTGAAATTAGCTGTTGAGTGACTGTTAAATAAGTGCAGTGTTGAGGTTGGTTTAAATTAGATTTTTCTTGATATGTTTTTAGCTAGCGAGTGGTATTTTTGTGAATACCAGTGATTACATGTAAAATATTTAGTTATTTGTTGCATCTTAGATGGTGGAGCGCAAAAATTTCTGACCTAGTAAGATAAATTCAAAAGTATGAGTAGCAGGAACAAGATAAGTCAAAAACTTTAAAAAATTGGCGACTTTGAATTGAAAGAATTCTATCAGCTTGTAAGCAAAATAACAGCAGACGGACGTAGCAAAGAGGAGTACAAAGCGGACTAGTGAAAAGGAATTTCTGGTTAAGGGCTCTGCTAGTATCACAATTCGACCTTACTCTAGGAAGAAATTTCTAATATTGTACGGTTGGAGCACAGCGTTGCGTAAAAGTGAATCTTGGATTTTCGGAAAAGCGGAATAGAAGAGAAATGAAGCGTTTGAGATGTGTTGCTGTAGAAAGATGCTGAAAATTAGGTGTAGTGGTAAGAAACGTGGAGTTCATCAAAGAAGCGACGGCGAGAAGAACGAGTGGGAAACATTACAAGGCGAAGAAGAGGATGACAGGACGCGTGTTAAGACTTCAAGGAATGACTTCATAGGACTTGAGGGAACTGTACCAGCTAGAAACTGTTGGGAAAAGAGAGATTGAAATATACACAATAACTAACTGATGACGCGGGGTGGAGTGCTACTCTGAAATCAAGAGGTTGGCACTGGAAAGGAATCGGTGGTTAGTAAATGTGCTGCATTTAAGCCCACAGTCCGGTAGCACAGAACAGTTTGAGACCACTAAGGCAGCATTCCTGTGGTACTGACAGTGAGCCTTGCTTTCTTCAGCGGCCTCGAGTGGAGTAACTACTACACTGTGTGGTCTAGCTACAAAGATGTCTGCATTAAGAGATACAGACTGTACCATAGATTCGCAACCGTCATATTAGGGCATGGATAGTTCATCTATCCCAGCGAGGAAGTATTTATTTATTATAAATGTTAACAGCTAATATGGGCAGGGACGGTGCCACATGTGAACCCAAGACGTGAGCGGTACGCGGAAACAAAAATAAAAGACGTGTCGTGCTCTCATCTGTTATAGGTCGGCATAGGAGGACACGAGTAGGAACGCCAGCCTAAGCAGCGATAAGTATTCCGCTGGCGCAGTTCGCCGACTGCGCGGAAAGTGAGGGTCGATGCACTCTGCATGCGTGCATAAGGGGGCCATTGCAATATCTAGGCGCTCAAGCCTGCTCGTGACAAAGGGCTGACACGCTGCCAAGCGCGGCGAACTCTGGGTTGAGGGCCCTTCTGCGACTGAACTTGCACAAGTGAAATCAAACTCACTATTAAATAGTAGTTTAATTCAGTATTTCATGTCTACACAGATGTAAAAAAACATTTTTCAATGCTGAGAAGATAATAAATATAGATTTAATATAGAAAAATTAGTCGGTGCTATAGGTCCATGAGACGGGTCCAAACTTCGTGTAAAGTGGACCCACTTCTTTTGGCTACAGACCTTGGATGGTGTTCAAAAATTTAACGTACCTGACATCTATAGTTGATTTCTTGTTGCATATTTTTCTGGGATAACTTACCACTTAAAAAGAGAACTTTGAGAATATTACGTCGTGGCCACCTGTTGTCATCCTGCAGCGACCTCTTCAATGACTTGGGTACAATGTAAATAATTAATAAATACTCCGTAACGAATTAAGAAGAATAGTAATATCAACAGCTACAAAATTAGAAGAAATTACGTTTTTTAATAATTACATAAGTAGTCAGTAGTTGAGCAAGGAGTTAAATATGCGGCCACAAAAAGTTTTAACCGTCTGCTGTAGAGTACGGAATGTCTTGACAGGTAGCAAATTGAAACCACTTAGATGATTAGTGATCTACATATGCAGCCACATACAAAAACAAATCATGCATTTTTAGCCTGTAAATCGATGCATTTTGTGTTATTGCTACAGAAACAGAACTAATGTGGTGTATTAGGGAATACTTTATTGCTAAACATTAAAACTCGTAAAGTACACAAGGAAGGCAGGCAGGCAGGTTAGAGCGTATACCACAACAAAATAGCTCTACCCATATCAAATGCTCATATGGCGTTAAGGACGAGATTAATGAAGCAGTTAAGTCTGGAGCACAGCATTGTATGGAGGAAGACGTGACCCTTGTGAAAACTGGAAACATGGCAAGGAACTGGAATGCGGCTGTAAAGAGGTTATTCAAAATCTCCATGGACAAACGAAGTGAGAAATGTAGAGAAGTTGAATGATTAAGCGAAGTAAAAACTTCATGGAAATCACCTTACCAGAACAGCAGATGTATAGTGTGGCACCTACTGAGACACAGGAATAATTCCTAGGCACTAAAAAGATCTGTAGAGGGTAAAGTTACGGTGTCTGATAAAGACGAAAACGTATGAAATACCATTGAGGATCTGCGCAACTAAAAAAATTTAGCACAACGCAGGAACGAAACAAAGGTCAAAAACATTCTCCAAATTCAATAATTTGTATGAACATGACACATCACAATACCCAGTGCATACATAATACGTTGTTGGTCGTTCACTCCTGGAGATCATTTGTGTTGGACAAGCATTCACTCAAGAGCATTTCTGTTACACACTTCTACCTAGGAATACGTAGCTCTCGTGGTATAAACCGAATGTAGGACCCACATATACAGAAACGTATGAAAGACGCACACATTCGGTTTATACCACGTCTTGGACGTTCATTTTATAGATATGACATAGTGTATGCCCTTCATCTGTATGCAAGTAAGCATTTTATACTTCGACATGACACTTAGGTCATGTTCCTGCTTTTTTACTTCTTTTTGAGGAATTATTTCCTTCCATTCATCACCTTTTACAGTTACTATGTCTTACGGTAAGTTATTTCAGGGTTGTGCGGATAATGTATGTCCGACTGTCAAATAAAAATCATGAATAGTATTTAAAGAAGTTTTAATAGATAGTATAATTGTACAATGTATTGAGTGGAAATTCGTGATGGTACATTTTAGATATGCGACAAAGGATGTATCTCTTCTTTCTGTCAAATGTTCGGTGTAAATTCATTGTAGAGTCTTGCCATTTTTCTCATTCTGTTTCTATGTAACTTGACTGATAAGCTGATGATTTTTTCTTTAATGTTTTATGCATACAGGCCTGAAGATGATGCAATGACGCGTTGAAACTGGTAGCGACAAAATAAATTAAAATCATAAGGATGGCTGTAGATGTTTTTATTTTTTGTACTGATAATAGCTCTCACAACTACACAATAAATGACTATAACGACATTAGATTTATGAATTCAACTGTAAGAAAAATTAGTATACGACACACACCGCCACACTTACAGGAGGGAGCGACCAACAACGTATTGTGTATGCATTAGGTACTGTGATGTCACTTGTTGATACAGATTTTTGTGTTTTGAGTATCTTTTTAGAATGAGTTGAGTGTAAACATGTAATGATTCTAGACATTCTCATTAACGTCTTATTTTTCAATCGCATTTCTTTCATTCTGTTAAAAAGTGGAAAAAGGAGTAACAGCGTTAGTGACAAAGGACGTCCTATCCTGGTATTGGGCCTAAAATGTTTGCTTGGCAATCGACTTCCAATTTTGAAACATCTGTACCACGACAGTGGATTTCTTGTTTGTAAACAAGTGACTGCGCCGATTCCGTGGGTCAGGGATAAAAGAAAAAAAAATTAAGTAGATAAGCCTAGCGGCCTTTGCTAATAATAATTTCAGGGGATATTGACAGTTGCGATGACTGTGAAAACTAAAGAGGATAAACTCTCTTTCTTGAGTTGAATACGTAACGGAAATATGTTAGAAAATCAATGTAAGTGAACACAAAACACATCCAAAAGACAGTCTAACGCAACAGCAATAGCAGTGTTCAGGGCAAACGGCAAACCTAGGCAATATAATGGAGGGATACGTGATGATTTGGCTTGATTATTGCCTCTAAAACAATGCCCAAGGATAGAGGGTATTCGGCTCTCCATGATCGCGGTTTCATAACCTGAAATTACTCGGGAAATAATCTGATACGTCTTGGACTCCGAATTTGGGTGTGATGGTGAGCTTTCCAGTCTCGCTGATAAGATGCTCTATTTCGTAGACTGTTCTGTGCCTTAGGGTGTTCATGCACAGGACTTCATCCTGTCAAATAATTTCAAGTCAATATCTGTTGGTTGTGTTTATCAAGGCGGCTAGACGGGACGAATTGTTACCTCCATCGTTGTTGTCTGCTGAGAAAGAACAAGGAAACAATAGTAACCATAACCATGTTTGCATAAATCCGTTAGTATTAAAAATAATGCGAAATACATGGAAAGGTTCACTATTCCAGTTGTAACTGCAAATACATTTCACTTGAAGCCGATGTTAGTACTTGATGACAGTCTCTGCAGTTCTGTACGGTAATATAAAAATCCGCAGTAATGATTCTGCCTTGACAAAGACCTCAAACAATACCTCTTACGCAAACTTACTAATATTGAAGTGTGTGTTCGACCGGGATAAGTAATCTGTTAAAACTGTCGGAATTGCTGCTTACTCCGTTAGAGACCATATCACTTTCCTCCTAAATAGACTTCATTTGTAAAAGCTGTTCTTTCGTTCTAGTTATGTGGCTTTGTTCTGCCAGCAGCGAACACACAGTCACAATAATAATAACGACTGAATTGTCGACTGTAGCATTAGTTGTATCTTCAGCTGCAGTGAATTGTGTTAGTTTTGCGAAACAGGCGCACCATCGCAAGCGCGTTGCTTCCACCGAAGAGCTGAAAATTCGACGTCAGACTTCGCAGACTAGAACGTATCTGGGATAGCACTGACGCAAATAATCCTCTAATGCTGAAACAAGCATAGGACTAATTTAAAATGTGTCATACCCAAAGACTTTTTGATTTGTAGTCTGCAGCTTGGAATAGACGTTAATACTTCAAATGACACTGTTAAATACATATACCACAGGTAAACAACTGGAACTGCTACGTATAATTGTTTTTGTCCTGAGCCACTGGCATGAATACTCGTATCTCGCAAATGGTTCAAATGGCTCTGAGCACTATGGGACTTAACATCTGAGGTCATAAGTCCCCTAGAACTTAGAACTGCAAACCGTAGTGGTCGCGCGGTTCCAGACTGAAGCGCCTAGAACCGCTCGGCCACACCGACCGGCCTGCTGTTCCCAAATGTACATAATGACATGTATTTCATTACTACGAGGTGTGTGAGGAAACTAATGGCTGTCTTTTTTATCCAGCAATGTTTAGTTTTTCAAACAATACTGTTCCCTTCGGCACCTATAACCGGCGATGTCGTTGTTCCCCGTCTTAGCAGTGCTGAAAGGCTTCAACTGGTAGGGTCTTCAATATGTCGGTCACATTCTTTAGAATGTTTTCCATAGTCCAAAAATGACGTTCTTTTAAGACACTTTCCAATTTTGGCGAAAGAAAATAGCAACTGGGACTGAGGTGAATGGGGAGGGGGGGGGGGGGGGGGGGCGTGCAACAGCAGGAATGCGTTTTGAGGTCAAAAATTCTGTGATGGAAATGGCTGTGTGACATGGGAAGTTGCCATGATGTAGCATCCACTTGTCTGTAATGCCTTATCTCACTTGATTCACTCTTCTCCTGAGCCTTTAAGAGAAATCTTTGTGAAAACACTTCCGACGACAGTTTGCCCCGGAGGAGCAGGATCTTTATGCATGATACACCCACTCTTTAAAAAAAAAAAAAAAAAAAAAAAGCAAATCAGCGTCGGTTTGATCTGTGATGTGATCATTCGAGATTTTTCGGTCCAGGAAATGTCTGTGTGCCACTACTCAATTTGCCGCTTTGCCTCAGCATCGTATTCAAAACTCCATGCTTCATCAACTGTGATCCCATGACTGAACAGTTCGTGGTCATTGGTAGTCCTCTCAAGATGATCAACGGACACGTTTCTTAGATTGTACTTCTGCTCGCTTGTGAGGTTTTTTAGCACTATTTGGGCTCAAAACTTTCCTATGCACAAAATTTCGGTCTAAATTTGATGTACGGTGAACCCACCTTCCTTATTGTTAAACAGCGGTCTGATCTCACAAGAGGGTCTCCCTGAGTCAGGTTCATCTTCAACGTCTTCTCGCCCTTCCAAATATGAGTTGTGCCAGCGAAAAACTTGTGCTCTTGATAAGGAATGTTCCCCACAGGCCTGTTAGAGCGTTTCAAAGGTGACACTCGAGGATGCCTCAAGTTTAATCCAAAACTCGATGGCATAACGTTGCTCTGAATTCCGCTGTTCCATTTTCATAATACACAACAAAACCACAACTTCACTGATGGCTCTCTCAAAAATCACCCGATGGCTGTACGGAGCTAGAATTCGGACTGAGTATCTGGAAGGGATGAACACATCGGTCTACACAAATAGAACAACACAATGTTGCTAGAGATCTCCCAGCGTTGTCAGTCCCATTATCTTTCTCACATAGCTCGTATACTAGAAGAAACCTTTCGTTATCAAAAGGGTTACACTGTAGGTGCTCCTTTAGGTAGTTAGGTCAGTCAACACAAACGTCGAAAGAATACAAAGGCGCACAACCTCCAATAGGGCAGTTACAAGTAAAGCACTGCGCGGGAAGTGAGGAGACCATTTCGTTAACGTAAAGAAGCTGTCGGGATAATTACTGGCTAACTGATTCAGACACACTTGGGACCATGCGTAGCATACCTAGCAGTATGGGCCACAAGTGTCATTCACGGGTGACTTGTGAGCTACTTAGAGACACAACCACGCAGTACAGATGAAATACGATGAAGCTCGCACCGGGGATGTTTGGCGCGTTGGCGTTTAGCGTCTACCAGTACTAGCCAGAACATCAATGACACTGTTATCGCCGTTGCCACTTCCGTAGCAGAGTCCGCACCCAGAAGGCTGTCGGCGACTTGACGGCGCAGTACTCTGGTTTCCAGCAGACGCTAAAGGCCGGCTTTTATCGTTGACCTAATTCGCACGCGCACATCGCCCACAGTTGCCCAATGCACTACGTATCCTGTGTGTGTTTGGGGGGGGGGGAGGGGGGGGTGTATTTACAGAGGTATACGGCCGCTAAATGCAATACTCTGGACAGGAAATGGCTGTATCAAACGAACGGAAAAGCTCTCATTGATAGCAACAAACTTGAGTTGTAGGTGCTTGAGGTCGTAAGCGCCTTGTCGATCTCCATGAAGTATGGCAACTGAATTTAGTAATGGACGGAGAAGGCAGTTGGGTTAGATAATTCAAAAGCCGCGTAGGCACCGTAGTCTTCAGAGACGTAACATCAGTTCAGTCAGACAAGTAAGTTATGGTAATTTCTTAAAGTGATATTGATGTATTCAGCCGGACATTCACTTGAAGTTATTTAGGTAAACACTGATAAACATAAAATAATCAAAAAACTGATCTCCTGCTCCTATATACTGATGTTTCATACTGCCTCGTTTAGCATTCGTCAAGAGCGTTATGGAAGTCGATTATTGATTGCATGACATAAATAGGATTGCTCCACTGTCAATGCTACTTACATATTCACTCATTAAATACTACAAGTCTTAAACAATAATTTATCGCCAGGTGTGTGTGTGTGTGTGTGTGTGTGTGTGTGTGTGTGTGTGTGTGTGTGTTGTTTCTAAAGCGTTTGACTGTGAAGATCATGTTACTCTCACAGAAAAACTTGCGTTTTATGGAACTGATGCATTTACGCACAGCTGGTTTGAGTCATCTGTAAACTACAAAATGCAAAAAAAATGGCACTGAATAATTCAGAAAATGTCGAAAAGATGCAAAATTTTACTGACAGTTGGGGAAAAAAGATCACCAAGGCGCCCCCCCCCCCCCCCCCCCCCCGCACAGGTTTCAATGTTGGGTCTACTCCTATTCTTTATATATGTGAATGACCTTCCACTTACAAGCAAAACTGGTATTTTCTGAAGACGTTTCTAGTGTTGCAATAAATCTAGAGAGAAAGCAACAGAAAAGTTACGAAATTATATTTTACAAAGAATGATTGAGTGGTTCTATGAAAATGAACTACCTATAAATTTTGAAAAACACACTACATTCAGTTATGTACAAAAAAATAGTCATACCAACAAATTAAGTAGCACAGAGGCAGGAGTCAGTAAATACGGTAGAACACTCCAAATTTTTGGGTGTACATACTGACGAAAACTTGAACTGGAAGCATGAGCTTCGCAAACAATTTTCAGCTACTTTTGTTCTTCGTCTAATTGTTAGGTGCTTGGAAACAAACAAGTCAACCTCCTGATATATTTTGCATTTTTCCGCTCAATAATGTCTAATGAAATAATTTTCAGTGGTAACTCATCACTGAAAAAAAAGTATTGATTGCACGAAAGCGAGCGGTGTTCAGCCACAGACATTATGTTGAGTACCTCTTCAAAGCACTAGGTATTTTAACTGTGCTATCGCAGTACGTATATTCACCAATTCATCATAAATAATCTGCCACAATTTGAGAACAGTGAGGTACGTACCTACAAAACTAGAGGAAAAATTACTTTTATTTCCCACTGTTAAAGCCGTGAGTGGCTCAAAGAGGAGCTGAATACGTAGCAACAATTTTTCATCGTTTGACTAATAACGTAAAATGTGTGACAGATAGCAAAGCAAGTTTTAAATCTAACTTGAAATCATTTCTCGTGTACAACTATTCCAGCGACGAATTTCTACTTAAAAACTGGTAACCAGTACAAAAAAGTGTAGCTGAATGAGTAGGACTAATAATGTGTTAATTAATGTTAACACTAATCACGTTTACATATCATGTGAACTGAGTCGTTCGACACCATTTCGATCAAAGAATCGTTCAAATGATCTGTGGAACGTGTAACTCACTGGCTAACTCAGTAACTAAAGAGGGGGTTGGGTGTAGGGGGTAGGGAAGCTGGCTGACTCCTTCTAACGATGGTAGTTACTATACAGTTTTATAATGGCTGCTCTGCGTCACAGCGTTAGCTTCCATCTTACTAGCCAGCACCAGAAAATGGAAATAAAAACAATCATCAATAAAAGACATCAGCTGCCCCTCCCCCTTTCTCCCACATCGGCACAATGAAGTATCTGTACATGAGAACTGAAGTGGCACTGGCCTTTTAGTAACTATATCACTCCGATAAATGCCATTTGCAACAGTGACATCACACTGGTCTACATCGCAGCATTACGAGTTCGTATTCGGAGAAAAGTTTCAGTTAAACTGTTTTCGTCTTTCATTTTTCGCTTTAATCCTCCTACTTCCAATCCCTTCGCAAAGGGGTCAATTTACAAGCCACACTTCATCATCTCGGTTCTTGATTAGGTTGTATTTAATAACGAAGAGGCGTTACCTTTAGGAAATGAAACTGCTAAACGTTTGCTGCTAATTTCTGAATGGTGTACTTTCAACCGTAATGACGACGCTGGAATGCTACGTTGCTCCATAGGAACTGGCAATAAAGTGGTAAAGTTACAAAGCCATTATAAGACAACATCCATACGGTTCCGTGCCTGTTAATCAGCTAATGTGAAGCGTTGGTTATCCACACTGCGCTTGTACACCGCTCACCACTTTGTGTTTGATCCAACATGTTCTGCTTATTTACTCGCCATAGGAACAGAAAGGCAAATAGAATCAAGCCAGATTGCAAGATACAAACTAGATTGTGTACTCTGGGAAACAGAATGATGAAATACTGCTGCGCCAACTGGAACACGGTTTCACACATGATGGGAATATACTGCTGAACACGTTTCAGTAAAATCATGAGCAAACCATAATACAAAGTATGCTGGTAGTGTTAAAATAAAGCGCACACTCCGCTGCTGGGTGAAGATGTCATTCTGTTTTTGAAATGATTTACAAATATTTTTAATCGGCCAATATCGCAGGAAGTTAATGAATATATAACCAATTTCGCCCGGTTATAGTTCGCTTTCCATGTGCCAGTATTATACTAAATCTCTGTTCATCACATATTTTCAGGACTTCGCTGTGTGTACTCGATGTGACATAATTACGGTGAACAAACACCTGTTTCCCATTTTTGTTACTAATTATTTTTACGGCCTCATTTACAGGTTGTTAGCCCATTGACACATCATATGATGGATATAACCGGTAATGTGTTAATTACCTTGCGGCATCGTGGCCGAATAAAAGCGTCACTAAAACATGTCAGTAGGTGTTTCTGTATTATGTAGTACTTCATGGTTTATTAGGTATTGCAAACTCTGCTGACACAGTAAGACTACGCACAGGTCAAAATCAAATGGTTCGCAAGCAGATGAACATATCTTGAACTTGGTTAAGTAACTGTTGCAGCAACAGAAAGGAAATCTGCCTAGAGAAGGAAAACAAAAATTGTTACCAGATTGTTGTTGGTTGCCTGCTTGATGATCATTAGCGGAGACTTGGACAGACAGAGGCAAACACTGAACAAAAAACGCAATTTTAAGTCTGTGTGATGTGGTGTTCTTAGGATATTCATTAAGGTATTTAATTCATATTGTCTCATTAACTGCATACTTCGCAAGTACGCGAGGAAGCTCCACAGATCCGAATAATATATACAGTGGCGGTCGAAATAATAGAGCCACCTCTATTGACGAGATTAAGAACTAGGATATCTATTAGTTCGCGAAATCGCCACGAGTGCCGTGTTGTCAGTCCCTTGTAGACAACATCAGGGAAGACGTTGCTGCTATCTTTAGTCGTCCGAAAGGAAGCGTTTGAGCTAGACGTGTGAAAAGAGGCATAAAGGTAAGAATCTTATGGGTCAAAATAATAGAGCCGCTTTACACATGTGCCTTTAAACTGATTTTTATGCAGTTGTTTTGTATGTAAATTGACGTGTGGTTTTGTTTACATTCGTCTAGATGGGCAGAGCAAAGCATACCAGTGAAGATGAGCGTATAGTAATGTTCCGGATGTTCAAAAGTGGGATGTCCATGAATAAAATAGCCAATGTCTTGCACGTTTCGCGAAAACGAGTCCAGAACGCCATGAGACGGTCAAAACAAACAAAGCCGCAGGTGGAGAACAGGGGGCGACCTCGTGTAACTACTCCTCGCGTAGACAGACTCATCACTAGGGAAGTGAAGAAAGACCCATTTTTGTCAACACCACGACTGAAAGCCATTTTGTTTAGCGACGAACATGATGTTCAACCATCAACCTCAACGATTCAAAGACGACTGAGATCTGCAAAATTGAATGGGCGCATTGCAAGAAAGAAGCCACATGTTTCACAAGCTAATGTTCGGAAAAGGTTAGCCTTTGCCCGGAGAAATGAACAAAAACCTAATACTTGGTGGAGGAACATCCTTTGGTCCGATGAATCCAAGTTTAATAGGTTTGCCTCAGACGGAAAAGTCTATGTGCGCCGCCCACCAAACCAGGAATTTAATCCCAAGTACACTTTAAAAACTGTGAAATACGGTGGCGGAAGTGTTATGGTATGGGGATGTTTTTCGTGGTACGGCATTGGTCCAATACACCGTATCAACGGCATAATGAACGCAGAAATGTACAAAGACATCTTGGCAAATGTGATGCTGCCTTATGCTGAAGAGGAAATGCCGCTGAAATGGAAATTTCAGCACGATAACGATCCAAAGCATACTGCAAGGATCATAAGGCAGTTTGTTCACGAGCACAATATCGAGGTATTAGAGTGGCCACCTCAGTCCCCTGACGCATCACCCATTGAGAACTTATGGGAGATCTTAGACAAGAGAATTGACCGCTCAAAAGCTACATCGTCAGAAAAACTGTGGGGAGAAATCCAGAGAGCCTGGTATGCGATCAGTAGTGACGAATGCAGGCGTTTAGTAGACTCTATGGGTAAGAGGTGCAGGGCAATCCTCAAAAATAAGGGTTACCCCACGAAGTACTAATGCAGTCCTATGCAAAAAAGACTGTTCCTGTACGTTTCATAAGACTGAGATCAAGTACAATATATTTGTTTCAATTGGCTCTATTTTTTTGACCCTGTGGTCTGGTATTCTTTTGAATATTATCGATTATTACTGATTATTTTGTGTTGTGTTATCGATATAACTGACTATAGTACAATGTGACTCGGTTGTAATGGTTTCCATCATAGTTCAAACATGTCAAGTAATAAATGTGCACTTTATTCCAAACCTTTGCCAGGTGGCTCTATTATTTTGACCGCCACTGTATATAGCAACGACATAAAATAAATATTACTAACATTGTTTTCTCGTGGCTTGCAGGTTCATGAAATGAGTCAGTGTAGAACAAAGACTGTTTCAGGACGATTTATTTGCACATTACAAACGTTCATAGTTATTGAAAGGAACTATTGTTCAGTCATGATAAAAGGAGAAGTATTTTCGTAGAATTTGTAAATAATTTTTGATAATTTACTATGGGTAACTTTCGGTTATTTGAAGCTCAGGGCTGCAAATTAAGAAATGCAGTTAAAATAAAAAAAAAAACAGTGGGGTCCTATAATATGTTGTCTAGTAATATTCTTGCGTTATAGTTGATTGACCACAGCACTTATTTGTAGTACGTACTGTGACTGTGTGCATACACTGACAATATCTTCTTTATACAGTGTTCACGGACAGCGTCCGCAGCTAAATAGCTACAAATTGAATACATTCATTACTTCGATTACTGAGCTTAATTACAGTTTTTCGAACTTCATTTCTTTTCATTATTAAAATAAAGCACATATCTGAGTGAATATACTGAAATAAAGCTAAATACATTTAATTAAATAAGTTTAAAAATGTTTACCCGACATTGTAACAATGCTGTCTTTCCCATTTGAGCAGTCAGTTGTTCCGACACTATGATGAACTCAATGTTTCTGTACAACTAGTAGCTGGCTTAGAAATTGAACTTTCGTGATCAGACGAAAGATAGGAAAAACGAAATTACGACTCGCAAACAGGGTGCTACAACAGCCGTAATATAGCACATAACACTCACTGATGACGAACGCAGGAATTTTCCGAACACATGTAGATCGTAATTAAAAAAAAGCTATTGTTCGTTCGCTGTAAGATGTTTCAAAAATGTCATTCAGCAGCGGGAAACAAAGTGAAACGAGTTGTTTGTTTCTTTTTCGATGTACCCAAGTCTAGTGTTTGTGAACGTTCTGCGAGCAATACGACGGCAGTCCCCAGGCAGCGGCCTGCGAAGGCCTACGTCGGGGTTGAGTAGCGCTCTCCCTCTTGCAGCCTGCACCGGAGACTGCTGGAGTTTGATGGACGAGTCCATTAGTGGCTCCGCCGTTACCTGCAACCACCCCTGCTCCCTGCTCCCTGCTCCCTACACCCCACGTCAGCTTCCCGGTGACCCTCTTTACTTCCCCTTCTGCGGTACTCCGCTACTTCCTAGCGCCCCCCCCCCCTCTCTCTCTCTCCCTCTCTCTCTCTCTCTTTTCTTTATCTCTCTCTCTCCCTCTCTCTCTCTCTCCCTCTCTCTCTCTTTTCTTTCTTTCTCTCTCTCTCTCTCTCTCTACTCCACCCACCCCCACCCCCACGAAATTGGAACGGAAGGTCCTGCAGCAGTAACTCAGTGGTTTTAACAGCGAGCTGGGACTGGTGCCCAGCCATCGAAGCGGTCTAGGCTAGGAGGGAATTTTTATCGACATGCGAGCGGATATTCAGTTAAGTTAGAAATATTTACTACGGCTGAAACTGGCATGGGTCTTTGTGGCAGGAAGTGTTATTGGAATAGGAAGTCTCTAAATCTTTTATCGTACTTTCTTCTAAATGTATACGAAGCGCTATTTGAACACAAAATTACCTTTGAAACCTTAGAAACATTGTCGATGGTAAACCAGTAACATTCGTTACACTGGAATGATAATGACAACTGCTTCATACAATTCTTTATTACATTTTTATCCCATGAGCAAGGCAGAAGCGCAAGATCAAGAGACTGTGTTGTAGGTCCTAGGACGGCAAGCAAATTGGTTTCTTAGAACTGTTAACTAAGTTAAGAGTTTTAACGAAAACAAGGACCTAACTGAGATCGTCAAACGCTATTCCAGCACCATCGTGGTTTTTATAAAGGACCTGAAACACCTTCTAGCAGGCAAAAACAGCTTTCGAAGAAATTAGTTAATGTTTCGAACTGCCACAATATTCAATATTTTGGAGGAAGTTTCGTTACTGCTTCTACCCTCGGATTTCGTTCGGAGCAAAATGTCGCTGACAGTGCGAAATGGGTCATAGCCTGCATGTATCAAATACTAAACTCTTCTCCGAACAGGCTCGGAAGGCCCAAAGACACTGACCTACTGCAGTGTCGTCGTCAGCTCATAGGTGCCACTGGACGTGGATGTATAGCCACTACTTCTGTCAAGTAACTCCTCAATTGGTCTTGCAAGAGCTGAGTTTACTCCGTTTGCCGACAGCGATCAACAGACCCAGACGGTCACCCATCCGAGTGCTAGCCAAGACAGACAGCGCTTAAGGTCGATGATCTGACCGGAACTGGTGTTACCACTGCGACAAGGCCGTCAGCACGTATCTGATATGATGCATAATTTATTTCGTCTGCATCTGTTGTATTTAGTGTAACTGTGAATGTATAGTCAGACGAAGTTTCAAATCAGTTACTAGCAACTGAAAGAAAAAAAATTGTGACAAGAAAGTGGGGATCATTGGACACAGTAATGTCAGTTAGGGTACTCGTTGCGAGCAGTTTAAAACGGTACGGACACACAAAAATAATCGTAGGAAAGACAGGACATCAGACTACGATTCAGTGGAAGAAACCTCAGGAAAACTGTTTCACCCAGGAGCAAAGCCGTTCAATGAATCGTCGTACAAGCGATACTGGATTATTGTTCATAAGTTTGGATGTGTGACCAGTAAGAACTGACACAAGAAATATGAAGAATCCCAAGACGAGCAGCGCTTTTCGTTACGGCTCTGTTCAGGCAGCGCGAAAGCGTCGGGAAGATATTAATCTAACTCGAGTGTCAGATGCTCCTTGAGAGGTGTTGTGTATCACGGCGTGATTTGCTACTTTTGAAATTCTGTGAACATACCGACGTAGAAAAGCCAGTCAACATACTCGATATTCCTACGTAAATTCCGTGAAAATATTATGAAGGTAAAATTAGAGACTCAGACTCTCACGGAGGCTTACCAACAATCGCCCCTCCTGCCGACCATTCGCGGTTCGGTCGGGAAAGAGTGGGGCGTGCGCGCGCGCGTGTGTGTGTGTGTGTGTGTGTGTGTGTGTGTGGGGGGGGGGGGGGGGAGGGGGGAGATGAGGAGGAGGAGGAGGAGGAGGAGGAGGAGTGACAGTGGTACACAAAGTACCCTCCGCCACACACCATTGTGTGGCTTGTGGTGTGTAGATGTTATTACATCTACATCCGTAGTCACTAGGCCACCTTAAGGTGTGTGGCAGATGGTACTTCTGATACCAACATTTATTTTTCCACCGGTTCCATTCGCGGGTGGTGCATGGGGAGAACACCTGTGTGAGCTCTCAGATTTCTCCAATTTTCTTTTCGTAGTTATTGAGACGTTATGAGAGAGAAAGTAATATATTTCCCGACTCTTTTAGAGTGTACAGTCTAAGAATTTAAACAGTAGACCTTTCCTTAACAAGTCTCTGCTTCTTGCGTCTGCCACTGAGTCTGTCACAGGAATTCGTTGAGCACCTCTGCGAAGCTCTCGCACAGACTAAACGATCCCGTTACGAAACGCGCCGCCTTTTGTTGATTTTCTCTCTTCCTTCTACTGAAAAAACGTGATAAGTGTCAGACTAATGAGTAACATTTCAGAATAAAATTCAGTCGTCAGTCCCGTAATTGGAGATATTTACTTCGCATTACCGGTTGCGACAGATTAATCTGTCATCTTCAGAAGCCTACAAAATATGGGATACTATAAATCGTTAAACTTATCCATAGATGTGTGTAAAATATAACAAATTATTACAAATCATACTTAATATAGGTTTAGCAATGTCAGTAATTTCTTCACAGAAGCATAATGCCATGATATGTCGAAAAAAGTACGTGTTTTATTGGATAATTGTAAATTCAGGATCGCTGATTTACAATAAATGAATCACAATTTGTACATAGTAAAGTTGTTGCGCTAGCAGCAAGGTACATATAAAAGAAGTCTAAATAAGATACGTAAAGGAAGTTACACACAACACATACGAAAAACATGCACACCGTTCCACGAAAGCTATTACTGAAAACTATATAAAATAAATCGGCTAATTTTCACCATTTTATAGCAACAGATGCTATACAGTCAAAATATTGTCTATTTCTCAATGCAAATTGATCGTTCAAGAAATCTTATGAATCTAAGTAGGAATGTTTAAGTATTTCTGACTCGTCTAAGAGGTGCATTTTGTAGCCATTGTTAACCACACGCAAAATATCCGTATTAAGCAAAGATAGGGGAGGAAAAGCGTGTTTCTCGATCTTGAAATGTTCTGCAAAAGTTGACTTGAATGAATTTTCACCGTCTTAGCTGAGCACGTGCTCATGAAAGTGGATCTTCACATACGCGCGCGTGCTTGCACACATGACCGCCATCTTCGGCAGCTCGGACCGGAATACACTGAATTTTATAGGACCCATATTTGCGAAACTTGCAGTTGTCGGTCGAACAATTGTACAATTATTTCAAAAGCACTTCCTTCAAATTCTTCCAGTGAAACTATCTGACATCTAATCTTCCACTTTCGATCTGTATGGACGGCCACTGCTAGATATTCTACGCTAATTATTGTTTCCAGTGATTGACTAGCAATAGTGTAATTTTACAATAATGGATTTCTTCGCTATGTATCTCAAATATGTTAAATTATTTACGTTCAGTGTGATCTGACAGCCCCTGCAACACTGGTTGATCATCTGCAGGTTTTCATGTAATTAGCTACAGTTTGCTGGCGTTCCTACCCTCCCATAGATTGTTGATACCTATGGAGTGAGCATAACCTACTGCGCATGTTCTCAACATCAAACTGGACTGGTCACGTGGTAATGGGATGTCGCTTCTTGTCTGCAATTTGAGGTAACAGCGAAACTTTAATATTACACGTATTCACCTTTTTTATATAAGTTTCTACACGTTTTAGTAGTAGTAATAACGGACATGGTGCAGTATTGTTGTTCCTAGTTATAGAGAAGTACGTGAAAGGTGGACCAGTTACTTTTCATAGATACGTGAAACAAATCTGTAATAGTGAATATCATATTGATGTGAGGCGCTTTATAGATTTAAAAATATCGGGACGCAGTATTGTAATATATTGTAGTGCAAATTTCTGCGAATTTTTTTTTCCCATGTATTTACGAAAGAAATGCTAGATAAATTTGCAAGTGCGTTTAAGCTGCCAATCAGTGTTTACGGATTCGTGCAATGTTCATCTGCAGATAAAATTTATATATGACAGTGTGATTAATTTCCTCCAATTTACTCAGGTCCTTAAACCCCTTCTGTGATGCATCGGCGCCCAATACAGTGTGGTTGTAACGTATTTAATTGGAACAAATATTCGACAATGTGAATAAGTGCAATGGAAAACCTAAAAAACAATATTGTTGGCTGTCAAATAAAGCAAGCAGATGGTATAAATTGCTTATTTATAGCAACAATTTCATTGCTACAAAAGCCTTTTTTCCCCCTTCCTGTGATCCGTCGGGCCCAATAGTGTCATTGTGACGTAATTAATCAGAACGGAGATTCGACAACATAAGTGCAGCAGAAAACTTAAAAAGGTATTGTTGATTGTCACTTCTTTTCCCGCACCCGAAAAAACGTAAGTAACGTGGAACTGAGCTATGATACAGTGGCGAAAAAGCCCAATAACCTTGCTCTTCACAGCTTTAAAACTATTTCACTTCCAGGCCTGAAATAGTCAAGATGTCTATAAAACGCGTATATAAAGTTTCAGGATACTTCTGTAGGCGATCTATGTTTTCTAGCGAAGTAATATCACTCTAAATACGCTAAGCGCTTTTCGGACTTGCGCCCTCCCAATACCACGTTACTTACGGAGCAAGGGATGTTGCGGACAGATTTCTCGTTCTGCGCATCCGAATGCTCACTCCATAGCTATTTATACTCTATGTACTCCCCAAAGACATATGTATTGTCTACGAAGAGTCTCATTATGCTTCCGGCGTTATCCATTAGCTCATTTGTGTATATTGTTAACAATATCGGTCCTATCATACTTCCTCGAGTACTCTTAGCATAACTTCTTTACATTTGTTGATTTTGTTGTGTTAAGAACGACGAGTTTTTCTGTCTGCAAGGAAGTCCTGAATCCAGTCAGACAACTGGTGCGATACTCCGTAAGCTAGTTTTCTGTTAACTGGATAACAGTGCGGAACTGTCGAACATACCGGGTTATCAAAAAGTCAGTATAAATTTGAAAAGTGAATAAATCACGGAATAATGTAGATAGAGAGGTACAAATTGACACACATGCTTGGAATGACATGGAGTTTTATTAGAAACAAAAAAATACAAACGTTCAAAAAGTGTCCGACAGATGGCGCTTCATCCGATCAGAATAGCAATAATTAGCATAACAAAATAAGACAAAGCGAAGATTAAGTTCTTTACAGGAAATGCTCAATATGTCCACCAGCATTCCTCAACAAAAGCTGTAGTCCAGGAATAATGTTGTGAACAGCACTACAAAGCATGTCCGGAGTTATGGTGAGGCATTGGCGTCGGATGTTGTCTTTCAGCATCCCTAGATATGTAGGTCGATCACGATACACTTGCGACTTCAGGTAACCCCAAAGCCAAACATCGCAGGGACTGAGGTCTGGGGACCTGGGAGGCCAAGCATGACGATAGTGGCGGCTGAGCACACGATCATCACCAAACGACGCGCGCAAGCGATCTTTCACGCGTCTAGCAATATGGGGTGGAGTGCCATCTTCCATAAACATCGTACGTTCCAGCAGGTGTTTATCAGCTAGGCTGGGGATAATGCGATTCTGTAACATATGAGCGTACCTCTCACCCGTCACAATACCAGTTTTTCTGTCCAGCGCCATCTGTCGGACATTTTGTGAACTTTGTTTTTGTTCTAATAAAACCCCATGTCATTCCAAGCATGTGTGTCAATTTTCACCTCTCCATCTACATTATTCTGTGTTTTATTAAATTTTCAAATTTATCCTGACTTTTTGATCACCCGGTATTTCATAATTCAACAACAGATTGTCGTCAGCGACATAAGCGTATAATAACGTGCGGCTTTATTATGAATATTCTTAAGAAGAAGAATGAACTGAGCTTTTTTTCAAGTCATTAGGTGCGACCTTCTATAAAATATTGCTGGAAAGGCGTCTGGTTCTTTCGCATAATCTCCGTAGCATGTCACATTTAAATCATCCGGTCCATATGCCTTTCCAGTGTTTAGTGATTGCAGTTGCTGTAATATTTCGCGATCACTTATCTCAGTATATGTCATTTCGGCGTTCGTGCGGTGATTCGGAGGAGGAACCGTATTACGATCTTCCGCGAGGAAACAATTTCGGTAAAGCGAATTTAGTACATCTGCCTCCTTTTACTCTCTGTTTCGGTGCCACTAAAAGACTGGAAAGATGATTTCGACGTAGCGTATAGCCTCATAACAAGCAGGCCGACAAGTAACTGCAGCGAGTAAACACGTTTTGCGGACATATTCAGCTTTGCATGCCTGAAATTTACGGCTGAGGTACTGTATGCGGAAGTTGGCGCCTGAGTGTTGTGTCTCGGTCCAGCGGCTCTAGATAAGGCTCGCTGCTGGAAACAAGGGCAACGGGCGTACGGTCCATGGCAGCGACCGCGAAGCTGCCTCTGATGCGCAGTACTTTGGCCTCCACACTATGTATGTATGTGTGCGCGCACGCTTGCGAAAGAAGGGGAGAGGGAGAACTAGGGTCGGCGCTAAATTAGTTTCAAGCCCTCTGTAAGCTTCTCCTCCCCTTTTTCTGTTCGAGGGGGAAATGAAAGTGTGACGACTGCTCGTATTAAAATCCCGCTCTACGCCGCTTTTTATGCATCGCAATTCGCCAGCAATACATACAGCGGCGGAACTCTGAAGTTGGTGGACTTCAATGCTGCGAAAATTAAAATGGTACGAATAATAAACGAGCGAATTCTGCGGGATTGTTCTCGCAGCGGCAGAAGAATGATACTGTTCGTGTGTGTGTTCCCAATTCACTAAACTGCTATTCTTGATCGATGCTGACCGAGAAGGCGCTCCGGTTTAAAAACTCGAATCTTTTTCAAGGGAACAGGGGTTCGTATGGGTATCTTACGAGCCACATCTAGGGTTCCTTAAAATATTTCTACTGCGTACTGGCCAAGAGAAATCTACTAGTAGCAAACATAGGCCTTAATTTGAGGAAGAAATTTTTCACGTCTGGAGCGCAGCATGGTAGTGAAACATGAACTGTGGAAAAACCGGAAAAGAAGAGAATCGAAGGATTCGAGATGTGGTGCTACAGAAGAATGTTGAAAATTATGTGGCCCGATAAGGTAGGCAATGAGGAGATTCTCCGCAGAATTGGCATGGAAATCTCTCCATTTCAATACGCAAGCCTATATCAGTTTCTTAGGTGCTTCAGTGTATAACCAAACGAAAAAATAAAGGGCAGTGATAGACAACAGAAGGAACATCTAGACCGTATGGGTGGACAAAGATTCCCGGTAAAGGCTCGTAATTATAACGGGCGTTTAAAAAGAAATGAACCGGAGGCATAGTTACAGAAACCAGTACCTGTATGTTAGAACTATCGACCCTGGCTGTTGGCACTTGTCCCACTGTGGTGTGCGTACTGTAAGACCTTCGGTACACACACCATCAGATTATTTGAGTTGTCGCTCTAACGAAGTAGGCGAGTGTCAGCAATATGTCTCGTGGTCTTATCGTGGCGTGTTTATCTTCTGCCATTAAGTCAGACGATAGAAATGCCACTTGCACGCTTAGAGTAGCAGATTGACTGTGACCAACTTTAAACAGAACTTGATTAATTTTCACACACATTTATTAAAATAATAAGCATAAACATTACGTAACTTGATTGTGGATGCTATTTACAATTGACAATCTGAAGTTCCTTTGGTCTTGGTACGTTAATCTTACTCTCACATATCTCTGATATTTGACAAAGTGTCTATACATTTATCTTCATGGCTATGTACAGGAATATGATGATCTTGTTAGGTGCAGACTGAAACTTGACTATAGACTGGTACAGACAAATGCAGATTGACTAATCGGAGGTCTGTACACTCGTTATAATACCTCGCGCGTTCAGGTATCACTGCGCGAGTGTGATCTGCGAGGAGCAATCTCATTAGCTGCGTTACATATTAATACGCGGATCGGTGGAAGCAGAATTTGGTCCGTCTCTAAGGCTGAGCCATCTCGTTATGCGGAGACGGACGAGCGCTGCGCCTGCGCTGTTGTGCTTAGCGGGGCGCGCTCTAGTGGGAAAGTTGTGTACGCGATGACTACGCGAAACTATGTACACAACACCCACTGTGACAGAACAGTGAATGACTGTCTCATAACATTCCAGGGCTGCGGTATTAACCAGTTCCTGACGTACAGCTGGACGTCGTCGTCAGAGGTGAATCGTTTGCTCCTATGCTGACGTTCTTCTTTGACCAAGATGGCCTCATTCTGATTCATTTCCTGCAGCACGGGACAACACTAAATGCCTAGCGTTACTCGTAAACCCTGACCACCCTTCGCCAAGCGATCTCAGCCGTCGGATCATTCTGCTCCACTCGCGATGGAGAGGTTCACTTGTGAGCATTGAAAGAGGTCGCGTCCGATCTACAAATTTTTCTTTGATTATCAAAGGTTACAAACCAAGAGAGTGTTTTTAAGCGATACACAACGCTTTCAAGATAACCTCATGAGTCGGTAGGGGGTCGTGGTCTCCAAGCAGTGTGTCAGTTTTGGTACGTGAGCTGGCTGACGCGCTGAGGGGAACGTGATGCGCGCGGAGCCGGTGGCTATAGGATGGACTGCAGGCAGAGCGGCGTCGCGGACAGGCGGCGTTGCGCCTGCAGTCGGCCCTGGATGGCGCGTGCCCGCGCCAGAGGCGGTCTAATTTCCTGTATAAATCAAAGGCCCCGCCGGCAGGCCCCAGGAAACGCGCAATTTCCCGCGGCCCGGCCCGGCAGGCCTCGGCTACACACGACACGACAGACCCACCTGCTGCTGCCTACTTCGTGTCCGACCCATCTGTCGCCCCGCTGCATGCGTTCCACCTAACACAGGTCTCAATGGCGCCGGCGAGAAGACGTATTATTATTGCTCCCACCGGAAATGTACAGTGACTTCATTAAGTTATAACGTCACCATATCTTCAAAAACCTTCGATGTCATCTGCGGCCCCATTTTCTGGGACATAATAATCGAACCCCTCCTACAACTTCTGGATGGGGATGACAGGTCAGACGGAATTGTCGCCTATGCAGATGACCCATTAGTTGTAGTCTTTGCCAACAAGAAAGCCCAGTTAGAAGAGAAAGCCAGTGGAATACTACAAACAATTACTCAGTGGTGTCACAACAACAATCTCAGGATATTTCCAGAATGAGATTTTCACTCTGCAGCGGAGTGTGCCCTGATATGAAACTTCCTGGCAGATTAAAACTGTGTGCCGGACCAAGACTCGAACTCGGGACCTTTGCCTTTCGCGGGCAAGTGCTCTACCATCTGAGCTACCGAAGCACGACTCACGCCCGGTCCTCACAGCTTTACTTCTGCCAGTATCTCGTCTCCTACCTTCCAAACTTTACAGAAGCTCAGATGGTAGAGCACTTGCCCGCGAAAGGCAAAGGTCCCGAGTTCGAGTCTCGGTCGGGCACAGTTTTAATCTGCCAGGAAGTTTCAATCTCAGGATAGCCGAAAACAAAAGAACATACACTTTACTGAAAGGATCACTCCAAAGGAATCCTTCGGATAAAATTGCGGACACAAACATCAAACGAGCACGCGTTACGCGATATCTTGGGGTACTCATAGATGAAAAATTGAATTTCCACGAATACATAAAGCTAACAACAGACAAACCAGAAAAAATACTGCACAAACAGGTGAGGCTAAATTCAAAACAGTATAGACTACCTCTACCAGTCCTACGGACATACCACTGTGCTCTCTTCGAATCAGTACTCAGCTTCGCAGCTAGCACGTGAGCACATAGACTGAACGTGGTCATCAACAAAGCATTGGTCAGGCGAGGGCAGAGAAGTGTCCTTAGGCTATCTGGAGCCTTCGGCACCACCTCAGCGGACGCACTGTGTGTGGTGCTCGGAATATGCCCCATAGATACCACGATCAAATACAGAGCTGCAAGGTACTGGTTAAAGGTGGGGAGACTAGATAAGGCACACAAAATAACCGGTGTGCCGATAGAGATGGTACGTCACCTTAAAAGTTGGCGTTTGGATACATGGTAAGGTGAGTGGGGTGTAAGTGATAAGGGATGTAGACTGCACGACTTCCTGCCTGACATAAGGGAGCGGTGAGAATGAGACATACCGATCCCAGCCGCGGTATGCTACATTTCTTAACCGGGCACGGACCTTATCCCACGCACTTAAACCGCGTGAGTCTGAGGCAGACACCTACATGCACATGCGGGGAAGAAGGTTCCCCAGAACACACTGCCTTTTTCTGCGGGCAATACGCGAACAATAGACATACACTACACTTACGTTAGACTACACAGATACAGACACTGATATATACACAGCAATAAGAGACGAACAACAATGGGCACAATTGAACCCACTGACAAACAGTATTTCAAAAACAACACATGAAGAGTAGATGCGGGCACGTCATAACTGACATGCCCGTGTGCAACGTAACAACAATCCCCAGAGGGTGGACAGAGATACCCACAGTGACAGCGAAAATAGTGACAATGAGCAGGAACAGGACTGGCGGTCAACGGCTCGAAGAAACCATTCCGAGGTATTCACCGTCAGTCACATTCGGTGATAGTACTAACAAACCTGTCTTCTATCCTATCATCTTTTTATATTATTCTTAAAAATAATTATTTATATTTCAACCTTAAATTATTGTTATTTTGAAAAGTATCATTCTTTGGAAATTCTGTAGAGAAAACAAAAGAAAAAAACTGTAAAAAGATTAAAAACGAAAATTGTAAGATGTACGACCTGTTTTAAACATCAGGTAACAGGTCTATAATTTGGCAATAAATAAATAAAGAAATAATAAATGTCATCTCACATTTTCATTAACTGAACAAATAATGGAAACTTACGTATAGCAGCATTTTTACGGAACAGTTTAATGACAAAAATCGCCGGTAAGAAAAGTGAATTCCTCAGAAGCGGGGCCATTGCTAGGTGTTTCGCCGCCAAACACTAGAGCTGAAAAATGATCCCCCCCCCACGTTTTTGTTACCATCGGTCTCCCCGACATACACCCCCCTCCCCCCCCACGACGACGACGACGACCACCACCACCAATCACCGCCAGCATCCAACGGCACAACAATGCAAATCTCCTGTTATACTTTTAATCAGTAAACTAAAGTGACCAACGTCCTCATTTTCTGGGGACAGTCCTCAGTTTTCATTCTTCGTCCTCAGTTCGTTTAAAAGTGATTAAGAACGAAAAATGTCCCCACTTTCTTGTTTGTTTGTTCTCAGTTTTTGAAATTTCCCAGTATAATTGAAATAGGAAGAATGTGCTGAATATTTTAAACTAGAACTCGACTGAATATATCAGGGCAACGAAATTTGGCATCAATTAATTATTTTATTACGAGGAAATAGATAATAAAGTTATGGAACTATCGTCGGAACCACTCAGTATCCGTCACTTGACAAACAGACGAAAACAAAACAGGGACTCAGGGAGGTATGTTATCAAGTGACAATATGATCGCGAATCAGCCCAAATGCCCCGCTCCTGCGTTTGACAGAGATTAGTCAAGGTCATGTTTCTTTCCGTTTCGTGCTCAGTACCGGCTCCCTTAGTTTTGAGATAGGCAGACCGATATGTTTGGCTTTGTCAAAGTAAGTAAAAACTTATTAATTACGTGTTCCGCGCGCTTTTGAAAACAATTCGGCGTTCTGATTTTTCCTCTTTTCAATTTTTCCTCCTCATTTGCTCTTTTTTTATCGCTGTTTGATTTGAAATTAATTTTTCCACACTTTGCCGACCCTAAAATTTTGCCTCCCTAGGTGGGCGCCTGGTCTTGCCTAATGGCTGAACGGCCCTGTTCGCGAGGAGTATCGCAATCATCGGCAGATCTCTTGAAACAATGCGGTGCTATCATCGGAAAGTGTAGCTTGCGACTTTTGTACGCTAAACCGCTGTAGGAGCACCAGGATAGTGAAAATAGGGTGCAATTAATGGGGACATTGTATCGTAACAATTGGTAATGTAAAACAAGCTGGAAGTAGTAAGTTGTAGCTCAAAAGGAATAATTGAAGGTATCTTACTTCATTTAACTACGAATAAGGTCAAGAAAAGACGGACGAACTCAGCTGGAGCTCAGCACCATCTTGAACAAAACACAGAGCATATTATACGTGGCGTGTGTAGCAGCATACGTCTTCGATGTACTAGATCCATCAGAACACTGTTTCAAGATAAGAGCTGCAAAATTTCAGAGACGAAGATTAAAATTTGCATGTCGCAGATCCTCTCACTGATGTTTCATTGCAGCCGGATTACGTCACATGAACAGATATAAAAAAAACTATCGTGAAATGAAAATTTAAAAATGAACACTTAAAAGTTCTAAAACAAAGTTAGTAGACTGCACGTTACAACGTACTCAATCTTCTCCCAGTGGTGAACAGTTACAGTCATGTCTATGGACGAAATAAGGAAATGCAGAAAGCCTTGAACAAAATTCACACTCGGTGTAATGAATGGTAGCTCTATTTACGCGGGTATTATCGTTACAGGAGGCTGTCAAGACTTGGCGGGATGCTGGTGAAGCAGTGATTTCACTCCACGACAATCTCTCCACCAGATTTTTCTGAACGGGACCCAGTAGTCGTCGTCCACCTATGTATTCTCCTGACATGCACCCAGAAGCTAAACGTTTTCAGAACTCGCGACTTAATTGGCTGCTATGCAACGATTCCTTCATCCAAGGAAACAGAAAGATCTGACCCGAGGAGAGGTCCCTGAACAACCGAAATGGACTTGTACAACCAAGAGCTCCTCCAAGTCATCAAATGTTGGGAAAAAGTCTTATTTACTGTAGTCGCGATTGGATTTTTTATTTTTTATTTTTTTTAGACGATAGTTAAAACCTTCACCACCTTGTATATGTAAACAAATTTCGGATAGTCCCAATAACAAAGATGAAAAAGAAATCTGATCGCAACGTTTGTGGTCATATTGAGCACATCATACGATAAAGGAGTGATGGTAAGAAGCTATATGAAAAGGAATGATCACTTGTAATCATAACGTAGGAAGGCGAATGGAATAATTGCCGGAAAGATTATGGGAAATTGCTGATCACCTGTAAAGGAAATCGCTTCGAAGATGTTAGTGCATCCAAGCGCCCAATTTTGCTAAAATTGTTGGAGTCGGTATCAAGTAGGCATGAAAAGTAATGTGCAAGGAATTCATTGACGCCCTGCTAGGCAGAAGCAGGCCGGTACAGGTCATTTGTAGGGTTCAAATGGCTCTGAGCACTATGCAACTTAACATCTGAGGTCATCAGTCCCCTAGAACTTAGAACTACTTAAACCTTACTAACCTAAGGACATCACACACATCCATGCCCGAGGCAGGATTCGAACCTGCAACCGTAGCAGTCGCACGGTTGCGGACTGAAGCGCCTAGAACCGCTCGGCCACCGCGGCCGGCCATTTGTAAGTGCAACGTGAGTGTTCTTTGGGGGGATGGGGAGGGGGGAGGGGATAAGGAGAACCTCTGGAAGAACAACATAATTCTCGCGGACCACTAAGTGGTAAATTCAGAGCATGTGTATCAGAAGAAGATTGTGCGACCACTGCTCTAGCACAAATGTGCATGTCGCGTAGGAATGATTGGAATAAGAGAGTATACCGTCACTGCACAGAAACCTTCAAAGAAACAGAGCACTGCATAATAGGTGTAAAACAAACGATAGGGCTATAGAGAGTGAGATACTGAAGGAAACGCATTCCGCTGTCAAGAGAGCAATGAGTGCAGCCTTTAAATACCACCATGCAAGAATACTGTCAAATTATGATCACAGAACCTAAAGAAATTACAGTCGTTTGGAAAGGCTATCTGCGGCAACAGTTAGTGTCCTGTCACTCACGAATGAGACAGAAACTAAATTGAGGATAGCAAAGCAAAAGCTGAAATGTTTAACTCCGTTTTCGAATGTGCCTTTACAATGGAAAACCGAGGAGAACTGCGCCAATTTAATCATCGTACCACTGAAAAGATGAGGGGAAATAATGGTTACTGTTAGTGGTGTTGAGAAAGAGGTGAAATCCTAAAAACTGAACAAAGCTCCAGGGCCCGATGTAATCCATATATGTTTGACCGAGCGAGGTGGCGCAGTGGTTAGCACACTGGACTCGCATTCTAGAGAACGACGGTTCAATCCCGCGTCCGGCCATCCTGATTTAGGTTTTCCGTGATTTCCCTAAATCGCTCCGGGCAAATGCCGGGATGGTTCCTTTGAAAGTGCACGGCCGACTTCCTTTCCTAATCCGATGAGACCGATGACCTCGCTGTTTGGTCTCTTCCCCCAACCAATCCAATCATGTTTGACTGAGTGTACAGCTGAGTTAGCACCTATTCTAACTACAGCGACGGGAAAAAACAGTAATACCAGGAAAGAGTTGTGCGACATAAACGAAAGTTGGCAGACCTGTCTCTACACCTGAAACATGACTTCTTAAAATTTTGCTCCTGTCTCATAAGAGTGGCGCCAGTAAACCCTCCGCCATCCCCGCCCCCATTTGAGATCTAATTAAGTCTGCTTTAAATACACGCTGTAACGTTCGTGAGCGTTAGCTACCTTTGAGGCTGGGCGTGGTGAGTTGGTGTTACTTAAGAATGCCTTCAAGGTGATAAAGACGCCGTTACCGATACCTCACTGAGTAGTTCGAACGAGTTTGTGTAATAGGGCTACGAGAAGCGGAATATTCTTTCTGCAATACTGCAGAAAGCCACTGTACATGACTGCTGGCAGCTATGGTCACGAGAATATATAGTCGCAAGAAGGCCGCGTTCCGGACGGGCACGTGACACTATCGATGTGGAAGACCATCGTGTTCGCCGTAGGCGCACCCTACTGATCTGAAGTAGGAATGTGAGTAGCTGTTGGCTCCACAGTGACGCGATGAACCGTTACAAATCAAATGTTTCCCTGAGACATTTCAGCCTCTTTATTATCTACGATAATGATCGAAGCAGACGAAATGAATTAAAATTTGTGCTGCAGCCGGGACTCGAACCCAGGTCGTCTTGCTTTTTTTTTTTTTGTCTGGGCGGGCGTCACAAGACATCGTTGATTCTTGGACTCAGTTTTTTTTTTAATACAGAGAGCACGCAGCCCTCTGACCGAACACACTGAGCTACCGTGACGGCAATATGTTTGCTAGGCAGAAATGCTAACCATTACACCACCGCAGGACAATGGTCAATATTGCTGCACGAACTACGTAAGCTGAGTGCCCTCCCCAACACAAACTTCTATTCATTTTTCCCTTACATATTGTCACTACTGCCAGGACTCTCCGCTGTTAGCATTTCTGCCTAGCAAGTAAGAAGACCCGGGTTCGAGTCCCGGCCGCAGCACAAATTTTAATTCATTTCGTCTGCTTCGATCATTGTTAAAAATCAGTTACTTCCCAGACAACTGCGAGCCAGACAACCTGTAGCATTCGTAGCGTTGGTCTCAAACCACTGCCATTTGCGACTTCAGTGGTGTTGAGCGAGAGCTCATTGTAGGGCAGAGTGGAGGTCTGTTGTGTTTCCTTATGAAAGCTGGTTCTGCCCCGCTGCCAGTGGCGGCCGTTCGTTGGTTAGGAGGACAGTTCAAAGCCTGAAATCAACCTGTCTGCGCGCTACACACACTGGAGCTACATATGGAGTTGTGACCTGCGGTGCGATATCGTATGACAGCAGGAGCACACTCGTGTTTATTACACACACCCAGATTGCCATTCGTGAACAGCATTCCAGGAGCCATTTTCAATGGCATATCTCCCGCTTAAATTAAACTGTGACCTTGCAGTGATGATCACTTAAGTAATTACCTAGTCAAATGTATCCCCGAAACTTCATTAGTCTACACTAAATGTTTTGTTGTTGTGACTTTTTCCGCCAGCGTATGATCTGTCGTAGATCCCTCTAACAAAAAAAAAAAGATCGTAGTAGTTGGAAGACAGCACAGGTTCGGAGACAAAGGCACAACTGGAAAAATTAATGGCTTATTTTGAACGGCAGCAGGAAACAACTCCAGCCGAAGGGTGGTGATAGTGAAGCGTCTACGCGAAAGAGCTGCTCTAAAACGCCACACCTGTTTGAAACAAAAGAAACCCGCACATTACTTCAGTAAACAAATGCGAGTAGACTACAGCAAATATAGAGTTTATGTCCCAGGGAATTTTCATGTTAGTGCCAAAATAAAAATTAGTATAGCATAGTACAAATAGTTTTCGCATTTAGTACAAAATTTCCGGATTTTCAGTAATCCGCGTCATATCCAATACCACCTAGCTCGGATAAACGAGGTGGGGATGAAAAAATAAATCTATCAGAGAAAAGACTGAAGAAGAAATGCAGTTATGACTGCAATGAAAACTAAGTTCAGTGAAACGGGACATGCAGCAGGCACGCGTCAGCAGTCCTGCGCATGAGTCTTCTACATTTGTCACAGGAAGCGCGCAGCTGATGCCGACTGTCGCTGGCGGCCTTGACTCTTCGATGGAGACTGGTTGCCTGGGTAGGGATAACGTCCAGGAGGGGAGCGGCGGCTGGAGTTGATCGTGGGAAAGGAAGCGGGGCGGGGGAGGAAGACGTGTGGTAGGGGGGATTGGGGGGGGGGGGGTGCGCAGCACGAGTCGCTGCTGGGGACTCCAGCGAGCACGCGCGCTGACGCAAAGCCAGACCCTTCTGCGTCAGCCTCCGTCCGGCTGCTGGAGGTGGAGGAATGCCCGCCGGCTCCTGCGCCAGCAACGTAAACATTCCAGTCTTCCTCGTGAGTCTGTACAAGAAAATACTAAAGTTTTTCAGTGTGTCCAGGATGATATGCATACACTTAGTGAACCGTCATAGTTAAGACTGGGCGTGCCCTTTCGAATCACCTCGAAGAAAACGATTCATTGGCAAATAGCCAACACAGATTCAGAAAATATCGCTCTTGTGAGACACAACTATCTCTTTATTCTCACGAAGTAATGAGTGCTCTCGACAGCAGACGTCAAATTCATTCCGAAGTTTCAGATTTCCAGAAGGCATTTGACCCCGTTATTCAAAGCGACTTCTAATTAAACTGCGTGTTTATGAAATATCGTCACAGTCTTGAGACAGGATTCGTGACTTCCTGTCAGAAAGGTCACAGTTCATAGTAACTGACGGAAAGTTATCGAATGAAGCAGAAGTCATATCTGGCGTTCCCCAAGGATGTGTTACTGGACCTCTGTTGTCTTTGATCTAGGTAAACGATTTAGGTGACAATCTGGGCAGCTCCCTTAGATTGTTTACAGTTGACGCTGTCGTTTAACGTCTTGTAAAGTCATCAGAAGGCCAAAACAAATTGCAAAATGATTTAGACGAGATACCTGTGTGGTGCTAAAAGTGGCAACTGACTAAATAATAATAATAATTATTATTATTATTTATTATTATAAGACAGAGGATGAGATGGTCAGATGAAGTTAATCGACACCTCATGTTCTGTTATTACCAAGCAACACACCTAGGAAACAACACAACTGGATACAGATCACAAGTATACACAACATTTATTACCAGATACCCAGAATTAAAATTTTTAACAGAACAACGACTAGCTGATCAGATCCGTGTAATAATCAAAAATAACAGGATACCCCAGTCAGAATTAGAAAACATCAAACAAGTACAACAAATACTAGAACAAAATAATGTGCAATCAAAAGAAGAAGAAGAAGAAGAAGAAGAAGAAGAAGAAGAAGAAGAAGAAAATACAGTAATGGACTCAAACATCCAGGAGCAAAAAAACAAAGAACAACACGCATCAATTAAACAATCAGAGGAAAACGAAATCTTAAGACAACCACCAGAACAAGCACAAATAGAACACGAAGTGACACACATGTTAGATATAGAAGAAAAATTTCAGCTGACATATATAGAATACAAAGACACAGATACAGACATTAGACCATTCTTGCACAGACCGCCAAATAACCCACAAGTCGAAACAATGTTGACAACTATCAACACAATCATACACAACAAAATAAATGAAAATACAAATATGGAAGAGTTACAACTACTGGTTTATATAGGAGCACTCACTACACTAAATATACACACTAGGCAGAGATCAGAACCAACACACAGAAGAAACCCACAAAACCATCATGGCAACACAGGCTACAGATCAGAATAGAAAAACTGAGAAAAGATATCGGACAGCTAACACTATTTATAAGAAATGAAATATCAGACAAAAATGAAAAAGGTTAGGTGAAATTTCACAACAAGAAGCGATAGAGCAATTAGATGAAAAGAAGTAGAAATTACAAGCATTGGCCAAACGACTTAGGAGATACAAAAAAAGTGAAAATAGAAGGAAACAAAACCAAACATTCAACACAAACCAAAAGAAATTTTACCAGACAATAGATAACACACACATTAAAATAGACAATCCACCAAACATAACAGACATGGAACACTTCTGGAGCAACATATGGTCAAACCCGGTACAACATAACAGGCATGCACGGTGGATACAAGCAGAAACAGATACATACAAGATGACACCACAAATGCTTGAAGTGATAATTTTGCAACATGAAGTCACCCAAGCAATTAATTCTACTCACAATTGGAAAGCCCCTGGAAAAGATAAAACAGCAAATTTCTGGCTAAAGAAATTCACCTCAACACATTCACATCTAACTAAATTATTTAACAGTTACATTGCAGACTCATACACATTCCCTGATACACTTACACAAGGAATAACTTATCTGAAACCTAAAGATCAAGCAGACACAGCAAACCCAGCTAAATATCGCCCCATAACATGCCTACCAACAATATACAAAATAGTAACTTCAATCATTACACAGAAATTAATGACACATACAACACAGAACAAAATTATAAATGAAGAACAAAAAGGCTGCTGCAAAGGAGCACGAGGATGTAAAGAGCAACTGATAATAGATGCAGAGGTGACATATCAAGCTAAAACTAAACAAAGGTCTCTACACTATGCATACATTGATTACCAAAAAGCTTTTGATAGTGTACCCCACTCATGGTTACTACAAATATTGGAAATGTACAAAGTAGATCCTAAATTGATACAGTTCCTAAACATAGTAATGAAAAATTGGAAAACCACACTTAATATCCAAACAAATTCAAATAATATCACATCACGGCCAATACAGATTAAGCGTAGAATATACCAAGGAGACTCATTAAGTCCTTCCTGGTTCTGCCTTGCTCTGAACCCACTATCCAACATGCTAAATAATACAAATTATGGATATAATATTACTGGAACATACCAACACAAAATCACACAGTTGCCATACATGCATGATCTAAAACTATAGGCAGCAACAAATCAACAACTCAACCAATTACTAAAGATAACAGAAGTATTCAGCAATGATATAAATGTGGCTTTTGGAACAGACAAATGTAAGAAAAATAGCGTAGTCAAAGGAAAACACACTACACAAGAAGATTACATATTGGATAACCACAGCGACTGCATAGAAGCAATGGAAAAAACAGATGCCTATAAATATCTAGGATACAGACAAAAAATAGGAATAGATAATACAAATATTAAAGAACTGAAAGAAAAATATAGACAAAGACTAACAAAAATACTGAAAACAGAATTGACAGCAAGAAACAAGACAAAAGCTATAAATACTTATGCTATACCAATACTGACCTACTCATTTGGAGCAGTGAAATGGAGTAACACAGACCTAGAAGCACTCAATACACTTACACGATCACAATTCCACAAATATAGAATACATCACATACATTCAGCAACAGAAAGATTCACATTAAGCAGAAAGGAAGGAGGAAGGGGATTTATCGACATCAACTACAGAAGTCATACCACACAATATCCACCAGTACATCAACGCAATACAGCTACATATACAGAAATTTGTAATTATTGATACATGTTCAATTACCCGAAAGTTCCTAAATGCAATGTATACACAAAGAATGAACGTGTACAGTTACGTCACGACGAGTCTAACTACATACTCTTTAGAAGAACACAATACTTTTAAAGATCTGTCTGCCCTTTGTTATTGTCACAAAAGCTTGGTTAGTTCTTTTATGGTAAAAATTTATTTTGCGTGTATATGAAAAATAAAAGCTAAAAAACAGTCTTCCTTTGAGATAAATAATACACTTCCACTACCAACAAAAGTTTCAGCTGGCAGATTTAGAAAATCGGTGAAGTCGAACATGTGTGCCCCACAAACCTAGCTAGATCTATGTTTTCGTGTGAACCTAAAATTTTCAGAGTTTCATCAGTAAGAAAAAACTGTAACAAACCAGGACCAAAACATCTATTCTCCAGACAATGAAAGACGTGAAAGAACACCACACAACTTTTCAACGTAACGCTCGAAGATGGCTTTGACATACCACATACCAATTTTCTACATTCTACGAAGTTTCCTCGGGCGTATACGTCCCCTTGCATACAAATTATGTAGAACCCAGCAGAATTACTCGGGTCTGCATTAACTTTTCAAAACAGTGTCTATGATGTATAAGGAACACAGTTATTTCTGAGATCACTGGAACGGAGAAGATGGTGATTTGATCTTATATTCGTGAAACAGGTGCATTGTGACACTTATGAACACACGCTGCCCCACTTGGTCGCTGACAGCCTTCGATATATCCACTCCACAGTCTGTAGTATTTTCCTCCAAGTTCCGAAAGCAAAAAATGGTTCAAATGGCTCTGAGAACTATCGGACTTGACATCTGAGGCCATCAGTCCCCTAGGACTTAGAACTACTTAAACCTAACCAACCTAAGGACATTACACACATCCATGCCCGAGGTAGGATTCGAACCTGCGACCGTATCAGTCGTGCGGTTCCGGACTGAAGCGCCTAGAACCGCTCGGCCACCGCGGCCAGCTTTCCGAAAGCATCTTGTTGATTCTAACACTTGACAGACGTGAGATACAGACGTCCCAATGCTCAAAACTGTGTATTAATTTAGAGCGTCATATGTATCCCATAAACAAAGAAAGGGTTATGTATTTTTGAATCATCTACAGCTTGTACGGGGAACAGGCTGCAGTTATCGAGAGCTAAAGAACATGAAATGGTGTAAGTAGCGTGAATAAAAGGACGCTATGTGCAAGAAGCATGAAGCGCCCTTTGAATGTATCCTGATAGCTAAAAGACCCACGCGCACTTTGAATAAGAAAATGCTATTTGACACTGAAATCAATATAAAAGATAGGGTCGCCACCAACTCTAGCAACACGACAAAGAAGAGGTAGCACTGAGTCGGAAAATTACTTAATTTATTAATAAGAAAAACTCACAAAAGAACATTCATTGTAAAGTCATTGATAAAGAATGGGATGTAGTTATTAATATGATCCAGGCATTCTTCCCGTGAATCAAATATTGAGTAAAGTAAATAGGTCGTGAACACCATGCGTAAGTGCAGCCTGCAGCAAGATTCGTGAAAACACGATCTATTCCAGAGCATTTGTTTCAGATAAAAAAAGGGACACTAATCACTACACCTGTGCACATGGAAACGCTATAGGTGGCCCAACAAGGAAAACTACAAGGTAAATGGCGAAGGTAACGGCGACGTAACATCGGTACACAAGATAAGATTGAAGGCAAAATTATTTATTCCTTAAAACATTGATGTAGTGCATCTATAGACTGCTGTTGCATGCTAACTATGTACAATTAATTGTGAAATACCATACGTTTCGTAACAGACTCGCGTGCCCACTCGGTCCGCGGAGACAATTTCTATGGACCGTGGCCAAATTTTAATCACATGAGACAAAGAAAATTCACAAATACACAAAAATTACCAAGATCCGGAAAAGATTAGAAGCATACACACACAGTTGTAGGCACATAAACATTCACACTGAACCGAGGGCACTTCAACGTATGCAACTCCTTTGTGCTGCGTTCCTCTCACGGATCAAAGTCAAGACTGCATTGGGAATCAAACTGAAAGTCTACAAAAGCCTTGCATTCCCTGCTGCAACCCAGCAAGTAAATATTTATAAGACGAAATTCGAGACCAAAAGCTAAAAGCTCCCCTCTCTATGTGACAACGCGCCACGCGGTCAGTCCAACTCACCCTTCTTCGACTGGAGCACAGCTGTGTACGCTTCCCGTACCGGCGGCAGACTGCCTCCCGCTTTTCCAGCCTCTTCCACGCTCCGCGTGGATCGGAAAACCCCAGGATGCCATTTCCGCCACCAACCTAACGCAGGTGGATTTCTCACAAGTAGCGGAAACCTCTTTGCCGACTTGACTTCTACGACAGTTGGCAATGAAAGGTGGCTACAGGACCCTTTCATCGGAAATGATTATATGACTGCATGTTTTCCATCTTTTGGACGTGCCCCAAAGAACAGATATCACACATTCATAAAATTGAGTCGCCTAGATAGGCTATGGATCCATCACCTTCAGTGAGAATGCACAACCACGTTCGACCTCCTGAAGTAATCTCAAAGTAGCGAGCATGGAGGACATGAACGGGGATTCCGGGTAGATGGCGCTTAGTGAGAATATGGTTCGGCTCAGAGGCATGCCGAAGTAGTCTGCGCAATTGCGATAAACACTGTGTCAGGTTAGCGCAGTAAGCAGTAGATCCTGGGTTCGAATACCGGTCCGGCACGCATTGACAATCGTCGCCGTTGATTCCCCATAAAGTCTCGTTGCAGCTAACATCAATGTTTCCTTTTCCTTTCCACTCCTTCCACCTTCAGTTTATAGAATAGGAAAATGGCTGGTGACGTGGGAGTGAGTAGTAGGCTATTCTCGGTGTTGTTCAGTCATTAAGCAAACTACGAAGGAAACCAAGGAAAAAATTTCCAAGCAGAATTGAAATTCAGAGAAAGGAAATGAAAACGATTGCCTGTGCCACTGAAATTCCATCGGGCAGCACAAGACTTGAAAAGGATTACGAGATGAATGCCAACAAAAATACATGTAAAGCAAGAGGGAGTATAGTTCAATCAAATACGGCAATACTGAGGGAATTAATCAAGGTAATGCTCCTTCTACTGGCTGTGTCGGGCCATTCGGTGCCGAACGGCGGTTGTCAGCTTCCCAGACGACCGAGAAGCCGTTTCCCACTCGAGTAGCTCAGCAATGGTGCCATGAGACTGAATGCAACCCATTACATTCCTTCCTGATAATCGGATCCCGAAAGACGTACCATGTTTGTCGCCATTGGAGAATCCGCCTGGGCATTTGGTTGAAGACATGTCCGAAATAATCTTGCCTCATATCTGGACTCTGATCTGAACCCAGATCGTCCCTGAAAGATGTTCATTTATCACAGTCTCCATTCGACAACTACTTTGTCGCTACTGAGGGACGTTTGAAGCAAAATTTTCAAGAGAGAAAACGTGGACAGCTGTAAGTCCTGCAGTATGATGTCAAACAGCGTCTGATTGCATCAGTCTGTGCTTTTGACAGCTTTGTTTGCTAGAGATGATTAGATGGTTAGTCTTTACAGAAGACTCAAAGTCCAGCCGCATTGTTCCCATTTGTGTTGCTGGATAACAGTCGTGGAGATCAGTCCATTAGTGTACACAAGAGTAGGGGGAGGAAGGGGCAGGGAGAGATTCATGTGAAATGTCGCTCGTGGAACTGAGCGCCATCAAACGTCGGGCGCCGGCCACCCGCAGCATCCTTGCCCCAGACCACCATGTTATCGCGAGAGACTCGCCGCGCGGTTGCGGCATCCTCAGTTTTATGGCCTTCCACCAGCGATTTTTCTGTCTGCGACGCGCAGCACGTTGACTTGGACATCAAAGGAGGGTGCTTTGCTCCGATTAAGAGGAAGTGTTGAAACAGCTCTGATGACGCAACGTTCATGTTGACAAACATTTCTTCGCAGAGGCGGTCTACGTAATGAAGGAATGGTGCCTCATCCTCCTCTTCCTTCCCCGCCACCCGCCTTCACATACCTCTAACTTCGTCGACGCTCCTTGCCAAGATGCAGCAATATTTTGCAAAAAGGTTTTTTAATGTCTTCGAGGAAGTTACTTGCACGTGATGTGCTTACGCGGAAACACCTCTTGCGGTTCTCTGTTAAAGTTCCGGTCAGGCAAATAGTTTTACTTATTGGAATAAGATTTTCACTCTGCAGCGGAGTGTGCGCTGATACGAAACTTCCTGGCAGATTAAAACTGTGTGCCGGACCCATACTCGAACTCGGGACCTTTTGCCTTTCGCGGGCAAGTGTTCTACCAACTGAGCTACCCTAGCACGACTCACGCCCCGTCCTCACAGCTTTACTTCTGCCAGTACCTCGTCTCCTACCTTCCAAACTTTACATAAGCTCTCCTGAGAACCTTGCAGAACTAGTTTCATATCTGCGCACACTCCGCTGCAGAGTGAAAATCTCAAAATAAAATGGTTCAAATGGCTCTGAGCACTATGGGACTTAACATCTGTGGTCATCAGTCCCGTAGAACTTAGAACTACTTAAACCTAACTAACCTAAGGACATCACACACATCCATGCCCGAGGCAGGATTCGAACCTGCGACCGTAGCGGTCACGCGGTTCCAGACTGAAGTGCCTAGAACCGCACGGCCACACCGGCCGGCTGAAAATCTCATTCTGGAAACATCCCCCAGGCTGTGGCTAAGCCATGTCTCCGCAATATCCTTTCTTTCAGGAGTGCTAGTTCTGCAAGGTTCGTAGGAGAGCTTCTGTAAAGTTTGGAAGGCAGGAGACGAGGTACTGGCAGAAGTAAAGCTGTGAGGACGGGACGTGAGTCGTGCTTGGGTAGCTCAGTTGGTAGAGCACTTGCCCGCGAAAGGCAAAAGGTCCCGAGTTCGAGTATGGGTCCGGCACACAGTTTTAGTCTGCCAGGAAGTTTCAGTTTCACTTACTGTTGATGGCTGCTTACAGCTTCACTTCACAGAAGAGGGTTAGTTTCGTTTTAGAAGCAATAAGAATGAAATATTCAAATTAAAAATTTTTGCAGTCATTTATGAAGTGACAACGATATGATTCCTTTGTACTGGATTGGTGCTTAAGTTCGCAGCGTTTTTCCGTAGCTTCAATAATAACAACAGATACACATAACAGAGACTTAAGCCATCAGTAATATCTTCTAATTTACTATTCACAACAGTCTGCCAACACTGGGGTAACTTTTCGATTCCGTGACTACAAATCACGTGGATTTGTGGCGAAGGACTCGTCGAACCATGTTTTGAGCGCATTTTCATCCGGAAAGGAAGTTCTTTCAAGGTTGTTGGGTAGGGAGAGGAAAAGGTGAAAATCTGAGGGTGCAAAATCTGAATGACTTCCCAACCCAATTCCTGTACGGTGTTGTACTGTCAGTCCAGAAGATTGCGGGCGGACGTAGTATCACTTCAAACAGTCTTCCTGGTCGTTGTTCTTGGATTGGATCTGCAAGAAGTCGTAGTTATTGACAATAAATATCAGCAGTGATGGTTACACCTCCGGGAAGCAGTTCGTAGTACACCACACTGTCGTCGTTCCACCAGATGCATACCATCGTTTGTGAATGCGCGCAGGTCTTTGTTCGTGGAGTTGCTGCTTAGTTGCTACTCAACCATTCCTTTCTTTTCCACGTGTTAGCACAAAGACACCCTTTCTCGTCACTAGTAGCGACACAGGATAGAAATGGTCGGTGTTGTTCAGAAGCCAATTGATGACAAGCCAGCAGAGATGCACATACGGGCACGCGTTAATTTTTCTGTTTTAGGGTTACAGCACACACCCAAGTTTGAACCTTCCGCATTACATGCAAATATCGCACATAGTGGAATGTCCAGTCATCACATTTGCCAGTTCTCGACTACACTGACACAGATCATTGTGGATTAATGCAGTTAAATGATTCTCATAAAACCTCGAAGGTCTTACTGAACGTTGAGAGAGACTAATGTCAAAACCATCCTACTTAAAACGAGAAAATCATTTTCTTGCCGTGCTCTGTCCAATGGCGTTATTTCCATAAACGGCGCAAATGTTTCTGGCTCCCTCAGCTGCTGTCACTCCTCTGCTGAACTCAAATAAAAGGATATGACAGAAGTGTTCAGATTTCCCCACTAGGCATCCCATTTTCTGGCGTCCGCAGCTCCACTCAGTCTCCAAATGACAAAATGAAAATATTTAAACTTTAACAGCAACAATGAAAAAGGAAAATCCGTAAATAAAGCCACAACAACCGTAATACCAGCATATCAAACAAAAACACTACGAACTTATGCACCGATCTAATAGAAACCAAAAACTGGCGTGAGTCCTGTTAATGTGTGTAGCTGCTGCTTGTTTGTAGGTAAACTACAAGGGTTTTATAAACACCACATGCGAATTACCGAATAACGTCCTAGTACAACGTTTCATATTTGAAGTCTACTCTTGAGATTCAGTTCGTGGAAATCCCTGAAGATTGCTCTCGCCATTTGTGCCTAGCAGACAGAGATCTCTAACTGAAGCGTTGTATTAAATATTGATAATAGTACAGAGGAGGTAATTCCAGACAATAAGAGAGCAGAGGACGTTAGAAATAACGAAGAGGCACTAGAAACAACGGAGGAGGAAAGCAGTCTCCGTGCTCGAAGGCACCTAGGAATAATTATCTTCATGCCCGAAGGGGCAACAAGGCGGGTAACAATCTTTGAAGTAGACGAAGACGGGAATATTGGAAACGTTAGCCAGAATGTTCGCTGCCATAGGTATGGTAAGATGGCAAGACGGATGGTAGCATCGAACTAGGGAAAAGAACAGACGTAAATCATTTTACGACTTTCACGAATATGTTAACGGGCAATGCCAGTTTTATTCTGTGTAAAGCTAGTCACTCTCTGACGCCGATTTATCTATGAGAACACTGGTGGATTAAATCACTTCAAAAACACAGCAACTAGCCGCTTTTTATAAGGGACATAAATTTTCAACTTTCCCCATAGGTTCATTTCAAGACCCACTAGCAGCCATTGTCTGTCTTTCCATCTTTCCAAAAAGTTTGCATTCGAAACCTGTACAGTCCAGAATCCGTATACCAGCCAGACAAAGTCGTCCTGAGAGCTGAGCCAATCACCTTACAGACGCACAAGCTCGAAGATACCAGTTTCGTAAAACAGTGTCGCGCTGCGTGAAGTAGTAGACCGTAAGTGCTGCTCATCTTCGTGGCGTGATAATCGCATAGGGAGATATGAGTTCTATAGGACGGGTATTTGAGTGGTTCCCACTTGAGTTGGCGTAACTTCTACGTTATGAATTTCTGATATGGGGACGTTAACATGAAGCAGCAGGACTCCTTGTCGCTCACCACTGCACAACGGTGGTTTTTGGCAGACATGATGCAGCATATACAGTCTACATTCTCAGATTGATGTCTGTCGGTTTGCGTTCTCCGCCAGGCAAGAAGAGAACAGCAGTACGTTGGTGCTGTTTGGACGCATTTGGTAACAACGTCGCCATAGTTTACGTTTCCGCATTTACCGCACGCGCGTCGGAAAGACGCAACGTGCTCAAATGGAAACTGGAAACTTTACTATCGCCCCCTTTATATATTGCTTTATTTATTCCAAGTCGCGTTTCGCACTTTCACCAATCTGTAATCGGCGTTTACATTTGTATCTTAATCAGTACAACGTTTTTGTCAACCACGTTTTGAACGTTACAGTTGCCTGGCACAAGAGAAGTCGCTCAGCTACCAAGATTCCCCAACCTCCTCTGCAGCTGCCTTGTTCATCATTATGTTACTCTGTCAATTGCTTTTAGATGTGATTAGTCAATTTCTTCCTGCCGCTCCTTATTTTCCATTTTAGGGGGAGCACTCCATGAATTGTATGTGCTGTTCCCCTCTTAAACAGTTCGACTGTAGTGGATCGGGGGTGGCATAGCTGTTGGAGGGACGGCCCCTGTCGTGTGTTCGCGTATCTCCAGGAGATACTATCACCTACTGACGTGGTTATTTCTCGCACATTGTTATGTTAATTTCGGTCCAACTGATAACCATCACGTTTTTCGCCTTCTGAATTTCTCAGTCATGATTCTACCGGCTGGAACACATTCTTTATTTGGTAATTGTCTTAGACTTTAATCGGTTTAGTGGGGGACTAGATGCAGGTGGGACTTTCTCTCGACACAGATGGGTCCTGGGAAAGCCATTGTCTGCTCTGACCTACATACCGGTCCGACCCATATATTTCACCTTAAATTATTTCGTAGCTCTGACGTCAGTATTGCTTTCAGCGCCTCGTTTTTACATGTTTCAGCAATTCGATCAAATTTCTGGGGTACGTAAGTAAATCCAGATGACCTCTCTCTTGACTGAGGGATTGAATTGCTCCTGTTTCGTCCCTTACCCCAACTAACAAAGGTTAAAATTATGTTCAAGTGCACATAACTATAATTAAACTTAAACAGAAAACACGGAAACGTCATGGCTGAAGGAATTGTTGTTGTGCACAGGTGAGCTGCAGCGTCCAAGATGAAGTTGACAGACGTTGCATTGACGGATATAAATACCTTGCGCCACCGGAAGATGGGTGAAGGCCCGAAGCGCATCTTGGCACGAATAAAGCTATACAATAAGTACCCACATTCAGTGTAATAATTTACCTACGTCGTCTTGTGAGATACATTTCAATTAGAATTAATCTAATCTTAGTCTTGGAGACAAAATGGATAAGTATCAGGCTAAATTTACAAAAGTCTGAGATTCAATCCTCAGTCAGCCCTAGGAGTTTGTAAGGGGTCCGTAGGCCCTTACTATAAGTTTGCGACAGCACAGGTTGACAGGACAAACAATCGATAGTGTGCGTCGGGTGGCGAGAGCGAGTGTTGAGAGAGTGTGTGGGGTACGCGCTGCGGGCCGAGCCGGGTGGAGGTCTGTTGCTGGAATGCAAGACCGTACCGACAAAGGGAGTGGCCATCGCCGTGGTTTAACCCCTTTGTGTTAGAAATATACGGGAAAGTGAAAAAGTATAATTACTAGTGTGATTCAGTGATATTTTTGTGCCGATATTTGTAATTGCGCGTCTACCGCGCCGGCATTATCTGGATTGCAGTGTTGGATTGCAGTGTTGGATTACAGTGATTGAAATTACGTGTGACGATAATGATTAACGAAAGGGCCTGTGCTGAGATTAGCCGTTATTAATTCTGTACGACGAAGGCAGTGGCTGTCTCCTTGCTTTTGGTGTTTTTGTGATGAATATAGTTCGTTGATTAATGTAGCTGTGTTGTTGTTGTTCTTCTTGGCACCAGACCTTCATTATTGCAGCATTCGAGAAGGACAAAATGGAATGTGTCATCTCCGTAGCAGTCCAATCCGATTGCCAGCCCCGTTAGGTACACGGTCACATTAATTAATATCTATTTGGGCTGCTATCAGATCCCGATCGAGCGGGATAAGTAAAGTAATAATAAACCGGAGTGTTACAAGTTTCACCTCTGGGAATGATCTGTATATGCGAAAAACGACCATTTTTACCGTGTTTCTTAATTCTCGTTAAACTGTACATCATAGGGTAACTGCGTAAGTTGGTTCAAAGAACGGAGAAAGGTGTTAGTGAATGTTTGTTTCACGTACAACGTGAAACGCTATATTGACTTGCAGTAATCGCTCCTGGATATCCTGATGGTGGATAAATTCCGAAACGCGTTATATATAAACTGTACATCATAGGGTAACTGCGTAAGTTGGTTCAAAGAACGGAGAAAGGTGTTAGTGAATGTTTGTTTCACGTACAACGTGAAACGCTATATTGACTTGCAGTAATCGCTCCTGGATATCCTGATGGTGGATAAATTCCGAAACGCGTTATATGAGCAATAAAGTCATTCCTTGTCTGATGTTTGACTTTCACCAATGCGACACACTCAGCCTGGATGCAGAACTACTAACTGTTTTAATTAAGTCTGACGTCAGATAAAAAACGAAAAACCTCCGTCGGAGGTACGAGTCGCGCGCGCGCGCGCGTGTGTGTGTGTGTGTGTGTGTGTGTGTGTGTGTGTGTGTGTGTGTGTGTGTGTGTGTTTAAGTACATAATATCCTGATTTAACATGCTGATTAAAACTGTCACACACTGAGGTGATGAAAGTCATGGGTTAGCTGTAATGTATAAAAGGGCAGTGCGTTGGTGGAGCTGCCATTTGTATCAAGTACTCATGTGAAAAAGTTTCCGACGTGTTCATGACGGCAATTAACAGACTTCGAATGCGAAATGGTAGTTCGAGCTACACGTATGAGACATTCCATTTCAGAAATCGTTCGGCAATTCAATATTCTAAGATCCAATGTCAAGAGTGTTTCGAGAATACCAAATTTCAGGCATTATCTCCCACCACCAATAACGCAGAGTCCGATAGTCCTCACTTCACGACCCAAAGTAGCGTCTTTCGAGTACAGTTGTCAGTGATAACAGGCAAGCACCATTGCGTGAAATAGCTGCAGAAATCAGTGTGGGACATACGACGAACGTATCCGTGAAACTAGTGCGGCGAAATTTGGAGTTAACGGGCTAGGCAGCAGGCAATAGACTCGAGTGACTTTGCCAGTGGCACGACATTGCCTCCGGTGCCTCTCGTGGGCTCGTGACCATTTCGGTTGGACCCTGGACGACTATAAAACCGTGGCTTGGTCAGCTGAGTCTTGACTTCAGTTGGTAAGAGCCAAGGACCTAAGTTGTCAACAAGGCACTGTGGAAACTGGTGGTGGCTCCATAATGATCTGGGATGTGTTTACATGGAATAGATAGCGTCTTCTCGTCCAACTAAGCCGATAATTAAGAGGAAATGTTCGGCTAATTGGAGACAATTTGCAGCCATTCATGGACTTCAGATTCCCAGACAACGATGCTATGTCACCAGGCCGCAACCGTTCGCTATTGGTTTGAAGAATATTCTGGACAATTCGACAATTCGAGCGAATGATTGAATAGAACTGGGGAGAAGAGGAGTTTGTGGCACAACTTGACTAGAAGAAGGGACCGGCTGGTAGGACATGTTCTGAGGCATCAAGGGATCACAAATTTAGCATTGGAGGGCAGCGTGGAGAGTAAAAATCGTAGAGGGAGACCAAGAGATGAATACACTAAGCAGATTCAGAAGGATGTAGGTTGCAGTAGGTACTGGGAGATGAAGAAGCTTGCACAGGATAGAGTAGCATGGAAAGCTGCATCAAGCCAGTCTCAGGACTGAAGAAGACGACGACGATTTGGCTACTCAGATCGCCTGAAATGAAGCCCATCGAACATTTACGGGACATAATCGACACATCAATTCGTGCACAAAATGCTACACCTGCAACACTCTCGGAATTATGGACCGCTATAGAGGCACCATGGCTCATTATGTCTGCAGGGGATTTCCAACGACTTGTGGAGACGATGCCACTTCGTGATGCTGCTCTACGGCGGAGAAAAGGTCGGACACGGTATTAGGAGGTTGTCTTTGGTTACCGCAGTCTATAAACTGGTTTCTTAGCACATGCAAAAGGCGTTTCTCAGTAAGTCACGTAACTGTCTAATTGTGTGACAGTGTTAATTAGCATATTAATTTTCGTTATTTTGTACATTCAAAGATGTCTTTGAATGTCGAACACGTCGCCATTGACAAGTACGTAATATCTTAAGTTAATTTGCTTATAATTAGATAATTACATCACTGTTGTTGGTGGTGGACGTCTTTGGTATGTACCGTGAAACGTCATATTTCCGGCTCGTCTGCAATTCTGGGGGTATCTGTTCCAATCAACAGTACGTAGGAAGTTTATTTCCCCAATCTTGGGATAGCTCTGATGTACTATCTTTTGGTTAAGAGGCGCAGGGCATTGTGTGCTGGGCCACAGAGCTGCCCCACTTGCGCGCAGCACCGGCCTACTTCTGGATGCAGGCTGGCGAATGCAGCTTTCTCGCAGTGACTGCCAGCCAACAGTCGGCAGGTAGCACGGCAGCCTGTCAGCAGCACTCCATCCCAGCTCTCCACCAATCAGCCATCTGACAGTCTTCACGGTTCCATCCAAATTTAGCGCGAACTTCAGTGCCAGATGCTTTTAATAGTTTCCACAACGAAACTCTGTCTTGGAATCTGGCAGAAAATTCAAAGAGGTTCTGGTCGTACGCAAAGTACACCAGCAGAAATACACAATCAATACCGCCTCTGCATGATAACAGTGGCGATGTTACTGATGACATTGTCATTAATACAGTCACTGAGTACAGTTTTTCTAAATTCCTTCACCAAACACGACGCGAATATTCCAGAATTCGAATCAACAACTACTGCCAGCGTGAGTAACTTAGCAGATGCCTTAAGTGTAGCGAAGCAGCTTAAATCACTCATCAAAGGTAAGGCCTCAGATCGTATGCCAGTCGGTCCCTTTCAGAGTATGCTGATACAACAGCTCCGTATTCAGCAACCATATACAACCGCTCGCTCGTCGAAAGATGCGTACTTAAAAAGACTGGAAAGTTGCGCAGGTCACGCTAACACCCAAGAAAGGAAAGAGTAGTAATCCACTGAATTACAGACTCATATCGTTAACATGGATCTGCAGTAGGATTTTGGAACATATGTTGAGTTCCAACAAGATGAGTTAACTCGAAGACAACGGTTTATTGATAAACAGCCTGCTAGAATTCCGAAAATATAGATCTTGTGCAACGCAACTGGCTCTTCATTCTCGTGAAGCAGTGGGCGCTATCGAGAAGGAATCTAAAATTCATTCAATATTTATAGATTTCCAGAAGGCTTTTCATATCGTTCCTCACAAGCGACTTCTATTTAAATTGCGTGCCTATAGCGTATCGTCATGGTTGTGCGAGTGGATTCGTGATTTCCTGTGTTGAAGACCACTGTTCGTAGTAGTTCACGGGAAGTCGTCGCTAAAAAGAGAAGTAATATCTGGCGTTCCCCAAGGAAGTGTTAAATAGCCTCCCCCCCCCCCCCCCATTCCTGTTCCAGAGACAAATAAACGGTTTAAGAGAGAATCTGAGTAGACCTCTAAGATTGTTTGCAGGCTGTTATTTACCGTCATATAAAGTCATCAGACGATCGAAACCAATTGCAAAATTATTTAGACAAGAAGCCTGTACTGTGCACAAAATGGCAGTTAAGTCTAAATGATGAAAAGTATAAAATCGTCCACGAGAGTACTAAAAGGAACCCATTAAATTTCGGTTACACGATAAATCACACAAATAGGCGGTAAATTCAACTACGTACTTAGCGATTACAGTTACGAATAACTTCAGATGGAACGATCACATAGATAATGTTGTGGATAAAACAAACCAGAGAAAGAGATTTATTGGCAGAACACTTAAAAACGCAACAGGGCTACTTAAGAGAGTGCTTACACTACGCTTCAAGGTCCTCTTCGCAGTGCTGTGCGTAATGGGACCCGCATTAGGTGTGATTGAGGGAGAACATCGAAAAAGTTCCAATAAGGGCAGCTCTTTTCGTGCTGTGGCAAAATAGGGGGGGGGGGGGGAGTACCGAGGATATGATACACGAATTGGGATGGCATTCATTAAAACTATGGCGTTTTTCGTTGCAGCAGGATCTTCCCAAGGAATGTCGATCATCAGCTTTTTCCTCAGAGTATGAAAATATTTTGTTGGTGCCCACCTACATATAAAGGATCATCATAATAAATCAGTGCTCGCACGGAAAGATTTAAGTAAACGTTTTCCTCGCGTGCGGGTTCGAGAGCGGAACGATAGAGAAATAACTTCAAGGTGGTTCGTTAAACCCTCTACCAGGCAATTACTGTGAATTGCAGAGTAATCGAGTAGATGTAAATCTTAACTCAAGTTGTCAAGTGATGACAACGACAAGGTATCTCCAACAGCGGACAGATATATCAAATAATATTTCTCTAGCGCCTGGTTGACAGCTGTAGCATTCTCCTTCTTCGACTTTCTCGAAAAACAGTAGGTCACAAAAATCAGCATCAGTATAAGAAGCATCACTAATGTAAGAACAGCTTTCTACATACACCTATATCTCGCTAATCGTGGACAGAACAACTTTACACACTACGTATTCGATCGATAACGAAGATACAATCTTACGTAATACCTTGTCAAGAATGACTGGAAAAATAATGGCTCACAGTCAGAAATCTATACCTAATCTCGACTGTGCGCCGTTTATCAGAAGCGAGGAAAACGATGAATTTTTTCCGATGGAATTCGAGGGTACAGTTTATGCTGAAAGTACGTACACACATGGTCTAACAAAATAAGCTGCATTTCAAGCGAACCGGCATACTTTTCATCTCAATTTCTATTTTAATGTAGAATGATGTCCACTGTTAACCGCAGTATTTCGGCAATATTAGTTTCAATATCTAAATTGTGTAACAATTCGGCATACATTTCAGACAGTTTGGAATATTTCTTACGAGAGACTTGAAATAAATTATAGTAGAGCGGCGAACTCCTAGATTCTGTCGCAATGTAACCAGTGAGATGGAGTTCTGCTGGAAAAATTGCTAAAATTCGAAAAATTGGTAGGAGGATTGTAACTCTTTGTTTTCATAACGTCTACTGAACTATCAATAAGTCGTACTTGTTAATCCGCCGTGGAGGAGATGGCAATAGAAGAGGCGGAGGAACAACTGTAGCTGGAAATTCACGTAAAGGTCATTCCTCGCATACCCTCATTTATACCCTCCCACAGATACAGGAATTTTATCCCTGAATAACAGTTCCCAAATTTCCTTCACCATATATGGATGAATTCATAAATGGTAGAAGAATGTTCCTTGCTATTGGACGTAGTCGCTACTAAGTGCAGACAGCGAATAATTTGATTGTAATAAGGGGGTCTCTTGCCTCAATCACCCATTAATGATGAGAAGGGTAGTGCGCATGCCCGAACGTCTTTTTTTTCCCTCTGCCCAAATGTGAACTTAGCTGATGTTATGGAACTGAGGAACGTACAAAGAACGTACTACATACTAGTATACAGGATTTCGTTCCCAGCAAAACCACTCCTTGTGAATAAAATTACAGAAATCACTTGACACCACATCTGTGCAGAAAAGTGGGTGAGAGAGAATCGAGTTTCGGGACTAGTAAATGAATCTCTAAGCGGTCGTGTTGTGAATGTTGGAAGACGCTGCCACGAAGGTCAGCCTTCGCGCGAGTTCGTTTAAATTCTGTGAAGCATGTTACATAGCACCACCGTGGTCCTGATTCCACGTCAATATGTTGGTCCTCCGGTAATTGGCTGGTTCGCAAGTTAGAGAAAGGCAGGGGCATAGCAGGCCTATGCTTAATAAAGCACAGTGGTCCTCAAGCCGATCTTACATTTGAGGCCAGAATACTTAATCCGCATCTATCATCCTACCTAGAAGAGCGGTGAAGCCGTTGTGTCCTTTTACATCTAGGAAAGCGCATATTATTCTCTTACTTGCAGTCATTAGGTTCTCCAGTTTTCTTGGTTGAGCGCTAAGGGGGCAAGATCCGAACACTACTGGCTTTTCGTGTCGGGGAGAAGTAGATATGCCATACAAACCATTATGATTATCAAAATGTGAGTTAATGGTATTAAACCTACGGAACCCCTGTTAATTAAACTCTAAACACTTTTTCAAGATCGTTGGCATCCACCGACTGCAAGCCTTTTCGTCACTGATCAAATCTCAGGTGTGTACAGAATGCAGTTAAAGATCAAGCAAGCGTTCTCTTCAATCATGAACCGAATAAGAAATGATTCTTCGTGTGTGTGGAATTTCCTTCGTGTCTCAGCTGAGAAAAAGCAGAATTTCGGCGAGGAAGGTCAGTAACGTGGTCCACATTTTGAGCTGTTGCCATGTAGCTGGCCTTGAGTACCAATGCCTGCTCTGTTTCGTGTTATCGGCCATCGTCACGGCCCGTCAACATTCGCCTTGCGTAAACGTGGCAGATATCGTCTTCCTCTTTACTGCTCCAATAGATTATGAGTGGAAAGTTCTCATCGGTTACATTTGTGGCTGTAATGAAATTCAGACAGACCGAACAATGCAGCTCTGTTACAGTATTATAAAATGACAATAATCTGTTCAGTATTTCTATGATAACGCTTACTTCAAAGGATTGAACCCTGTTCCACCCCTGACACTGATAGTGTCGCTCATCCGCTAACAGAAAATTCGGACAAGATTGTCAACTTAACAGATGCCGGCATCACCAAGAATACGTTAACGATTGAGCTAAAGAGGACATAAATAAGTTCGATTATTTCGCCCAAAAGAAACTAGATGGCTTGTATTACTAAGGAATAATTAGTTGTGGGTTCATTGTTATTTGGTATCCTAGAACTGTGTCCTTACGCTGTGACAAAACATGATCAGTGGAAGAGCAGTCAGTTCATTACGGACTTGTTAATACGCTTCGGTTGAAGGCAAGAAAAGCGCAGAAATATTTCGTCATGTGAGGACAGAAAAGGGAACTGGTTGGAACGTGACAATTAGTAACTGACCATATTTGGAAAGTACACGAATCTTGGAATCAGTACAATACCTCTTGTATCGACAGTGGTTGATCGCAAAGTCGTGTACATTTTAAAAAGACTGTTGCAACTGAACTGATGAATTTTAATTGAACTTCGCGTAGTTCAAAGAGACAGTTAAAGAACTTAAGTCTTGCAGTAATGGGCTACGACAAACAGTTCCTTAATAATGCGAGCAGTCCAGTTTCTTTTGTGTCAACATAAGAGTGCGACATAATAATACACTGCCACAGATTTTTCTTGAATTAGTGCATCACGTCAGTTCTTATTAAGCAGAAACAGAATGGAAGTATTCTGAAGGGATACGTTCTCTGGTTAAGAAATAATATATTTTTTGACTGTTCACAAACTGCGTTTTTTTCCACTAATACTTGCTCATTACGACCCGCTTTTCGGCTTATTAGTACATTACCAGTTGTTACCTGATCAGAGCCCAGTAATCCGTTAAGTGGTTGGTAATGAACAAATATTAGGGAAACAAAATGCAGCTTGTTTGCTTTTCGATCTTAAAAAGAAAATGATTCTGCCAAGAAGTGACAGAAGAATCCATGAATGTAAACCACTCATCCTGCGCATAAAGAGAGCCATTGCTGTTCAATTAATTGTGTGAAGGTAACATGCAGGGGTTGACTAAAAATATGGAGCACCGCGAGAAATACATACCTGAACATAGCCAAGCCTGCCGGTTGCGCTGTTGTATTTTTGACCACGAACGGCACCTGTGAGAAGTCCTCAATAGTTCGCAAGTATCAGTCGTGGTCAAAACAGTGTTCTGTGCAGTTGTGAGTACAAAGTCGGTACTAAGCGAATTCGAACGTTGGCAAATTGTTGGTGTTCGCGTGTGTGTGCTTCCGTAATCAAAGTTGCCGAAGGCATCGTATCGAAGGTTTATACGGCATACACGAAACCGGAGAAACATTATCCGCGTAGTCACAACACGGACGAAAGAGGGTGTTGAGTGATTGGGGCAGACGGTCATTGAAAAGGGATGTGACGAAAAATAATAGAACGACAACTGCGAAAGTCGCTGCACAATTGAATGTCGCACTCGCGAAACCTGTCAGCACCAAAAAACGCGAAGGGAGCTACATAAACAGGGAACTGTAGAGTGAGCTGGAATTCCAAAACCAGTCACTATGATTCAGCTGCCCAAACAGGAGAACGAGGTGCCAAAGCCATAAAACCTAGGCTTTGGAGTATTTAAAAAGACTGTCATTTGTTCAGACGGGTCTTGTTTCGCATTGTTTTAATCTTCTCGCGGAGTTACGTCCCAAGAGTGAAATACTGCGGTGTATCGGTGATGACACGACAGCAACACTGTGGTATTCCATGGGCCCTATGAATACGCCAAGGCCGCATTGCTCCCAATGCGACCACTTTGGCTGATCAGGTCCATCCTATGGCACAATGTTCGTTCCACAGTACAGATGCTGCGTCCCAGGACGGCAGGGCGCCTGTTCACACCACTTTCAATGTCCAGGACTGGTTTTGCGAACACGAGGATTAAATCGTCACATCTCCTCTGTCCACTAGTCACCAGATCTCAATATTATTGAGCCTTTGAGGTCTACTCTGGAGAGATTATATGATAGCGGAACAAACACTGGTAGCAGTTACTTCTGTAAAATATCTGGGAGTATGTGTGCGGAACGATTTGAAGTGCAATGATCATATAAAATTAACTGTTGGTAAGGCAGGTACCAGGTTGAGATTCATTGGGAGAGTCCTAAGAATACTTGAGTATTGCTCATTAGTGCTGGATCCGTACCAGGTCGGGTTGACGGAGGAAATACAGAAGATCCAAAGAAGAGCGGCTCGTTTCGTCACAGGTTATTTGGTAAGCGTGATAGCGTTACGGAGATGTTTAGCAAACTCAAGTGGCAGACTCCGCAAGAGAGGCGCTCTGCATCGCGGTGTAGCTTGCTGTCCAGGTTTCGAGAGGGTGCGTTTCTGGATGATGTATCGAATATATTGCTTCCCCCTATTTATACCTCCCGAGGAGATCACGAATGTAAAATTAGAGAGTTTAGAGCGCGCACGGAGGCTTTCCAGCAGTCGTTCTTCCCGCGAACCATACGCGGCTGGAACAGGAAAGGGAGGTAATGACAGTGGCACGTAAAGCGCCCTCCGCCACACACAGTTGAGTGGTTTGCGAAGTATAAATGTAGATGTAAATGTAGAGAAAGTTGTGAGATTGCTATCCAACTCCATGGTATTTTCGTATTTTTGTCCATCTCACGAACCTTGGACGTCCGGAGCGGCCTGAAGTGAAATTAACACACAACAATTGGAAGAAAAGGAGACGTCAGGAAGCGTAATTCACAAAAGAAGTGCTTACTTTCTCATCCGTTTCTCCAGTACTGCTCGTCACTTTGGGACGTACTAGACAGGGTTAAAACAATAGATATACCGAATGGAAAAAAGAGCAGCGTGTTTCCTCATGGGTTCCTTTACAAATATCAGAACATTGCGGAGATGCTCATCAAACTCTAGTGGCAGACGCTACAAGAGAGGTGTTATGCATCACGGAGAACTACTGTTAAGGGGCACCGGAAAGGCTCAAAATCATGAAAAGTTCAATTTTTACTTTCTTGCGTTTTCTGAATCTGCAGACTATTACCTTTTAATAGATATATAATTTATTCAATTCCGAAGACTACAACTATTTTTAAATTTTTTTTGAAATGTGTTCTACATGGGCGTGACCCACTGTGACGCTGTTAAACTGCTGTCAAATGGTGTTATTATTAACGTCCGTGTTCATCAGGTACATTTTAGTGATGTGAGATAAAGTATGTGTTGTGGCTAACCTGTTATGGTTCAATATACATCGCTGGTGTGATTGTCGATTGTTTCATGTTTATTTACTCTGTCGTTATCTCGAAAATATTCGTAATTAATTCTGTTTCTTGAGTCTCTGTTTTGTTGTAGTATAATAATGAGTAAAAGTAAAGTTATTAGAAATCCTCTGAAGGCTTTTAAGAAAAGGAGAAATGTTGGAAAGCCAAAGGTATGTGTTATTACTGTAAACAATAGACGATAACAAAGTGAGTGAACCTAACCTCTCAAGTACACCTGCCCATAGCAAAGTGGGAACGAAAATACTTCACAGAAGAAGCTTGGTTCAATGAGTGAAAACTGTGAATGTTTTATGGGCGAATCGGATGTGAATGAAATATTTGATATGTCGGTTCTCAAAGGAATTTTTTTCAAACTGTGTAAGATGTATTCATTGTAGTGAAGTTGGTCTGGAACTCTCCATAATAAAGCGCGTAGGACTTGCTAGTGAAATAAAACTGAAATGTGATAAGTGTTCATACATGACCACCTTTTGGAACAGTGTTGCAGTAACTGCAACTGAAGAAAATGGTAGCAAAATCTACGAACACAACAACGAGCGATGTTTGCTTTAGACAATGAACGCCTTCGGGCTGCAGACAGGGCTGTAAAGAGTCTAGAAATACAAGCAAGAGTAAACAGGAAGAGGAACAAGAGGAAGCTGGAGGAGGAGTTTGCAAAGGATGAAGATAATCCATCCTATGGACCTGGAATGCACTAAAAAGTTAATCCAATCTTTGTCGCTCGATTTCCAAAACTTTTATTTCTCTTACTAATTACATGTTTTCTAAGGATCTTCCAAACATATTTGTTTCAAACTTTCAGTAAATGTTACACAGTACTTTCTGCATAAATTAACACAGCCTTTTTCCAAAAAACTGTATATTTTTTAATATATAAATAAAAAATTGCAAAAAAAATGTTGTGAATTTTCATTACAATTGAAAAAAAATCATCGTTAATAACTGAACTAAAATTTTGTAAAATCTCTGTGTTGAGTTGTAGCCCATATTCCAATAAATAATCTGTAAAAAGTTCAACTTCCTACCTCAAATACTTTGTGAGGAAAGATGTAATTTATAAGCGTTATTTTAACATTGCAAGTATAGGGCGTTCCGGAGCCCCTTACGTCTTGGAGCGTACGTTGTAGAAGCCAGAAGAAAAAATTAATTCATCATTCATACCTATCACGGCGGCAAACCTACACTTCTAGTATTTGTAGACTTAGAGAAAGCTTTTGACAATGTTGACTGGAATACTCTCTTTCAAATTCTGAAGGTGGCTGGGGTAAAATACAAGGAGCGAAAAGCTATTTACAATTTGTACAGAAACCAGATGGCAGTTACAAGAATCGAGGGGCATGAAAGGGAAGCAGCGGTTGGGAAGGGAGTGAGACAGGGTTGTAGCCTCTCCTCGATGTTACACAATCCCTATATTGAGCAAGCGGTGAAGGAAACAAAAGAAAAATTCGGATTAGGTATTAAAATCCATGGAGAAGAAATAAAAACTTTGAGGTTCGCCGATGACATTGTAATTCTGTCAGAGACAGCAAAGGACTTGAAAGAGCGGTTGAACGGAATGGTTAGTGTCTTGAAAGGAGGATATGAGATGAACATCAACAAATGCAAAACGAGGATAATGGAATGTAGTCGAATTAAGTCGGGTGATGCTGAGGGAATTCCATTAGGAAATGACACTTAAAGTAGTAAAGGAGTTTTGCTATTTGGGGAGCAAAATAACTGATGATGGTCGAAGTAGAGAGGACATAAAGTGTAGACTGGCAATGGCAAGGAAAGCGTTTCTAAAGAAGAGAAATTTGTTAACATCGAGTATAGATTTAAGTGTCAGGAAGTCGTTTCTGAAAGTGTTTGTATGGAGTGTAGCCATGTATGGGGGTGAAACGTGGACGATGACCAGTTTGGACAAGAAGAGAATAGAAGCTTTCGAAATGTGGTGCTACAGAAGAATGCTGAAGATAAGGTGGGTGGATCACGTGACTAATGAGGAGGTATTGAATAGGATTGGGGAGAAGAGAAGTTTGTGGCACAACTTGACTAGAAGAAGGGATCCGTTGGTAGGACATGTTTTGAGGCATCAAGGGATCACAAATTTAGCATTGGAGGGCAGCGTGGAAGGTAAAAATCGTAGAGGGAGACCAAGAGATGAATATACTAAGCAGATTCAGAAGGATGTAGGTTGCAGTAGGTACTGGGAGATGAAGAAGCTTGCACAGGATAGAGTAGCATGGAGAGCTGCATCAAACCAGTCTCGGGACTGAAGACCACAACAACAACCACCTCTCACGCCACGACCACGACCATGAAATCGGAGACATCAGAGCTCATACGTGCCATTCGCGAACAAAACAAGAAAAATGGAAAAGGTAGTTACACTAAAGTACCTTCAGCCACACACCGCAAGAAAACACGTGCAGTATAGATGTTGCTGAAAGCATTAGTTTTTACTACTACTGGTACTACTACTACTGAGAGTACCCTAAAAAGGTGCCCGAATACGCAGGGACGTGCCTGTTAAAGTTTCCGAAGATACAACTGACACAGCTGGCACAGCGTAGCAGGCACAGTGTGGTTGCTACGATCTGCAGCCTCGTCTCCAGTTGCAGCTCCAGCTGCGGCGGCTGTTCCAGTGTTCGTAAACGGGCCGCGCGTTGCATCAGCCAACGGCGCGCGCCTCCAGGTGTCTGCCCCCCACCTTTCCAACTTCCTCCGTTGGCTGAGGTCGAGGCAGCTAGCTGATGGAACGCCGGCAACTTCTGCGCTTACTCGCCCGCTAGGGCGTGCGGATAGTTAAGGCCGTCGGCACACGGTCCGTGCATCCGAACGTTGAGCGTGCCGAGTTTCTGACGTCATAGCGTGGAGTAGCACGTTTGGGAGTCTTTCCGAACGTGCAGAGCAGTATCTGGCATGCCAGATATTCTGAGCGTGCGTCTGAGCGTTGATCAATGAGATGGCACAACGCCACCTACGTCACACGCACGCCGTGTCCCTTCAGTACAGAATTGTGAGGCGCCATATTGGCATTCATTTCAAGCCTATATGTATATATGTCGTTTCTGAGCACCAGCAAATTGAGAATCACTGGAAAACCCGTTGTTAGTTGTGTGATTCGTTCCAATAAAATAATAAAGAAACATCATATTCGAGGCAAAAGAATTATTGTAACTTGCGTATTATGAGAGTAGGCTATTTGAAGCAGCGACACATTTAAGATCCACCCAAAACGCATTGTTCTTGGTACAATTTGTTATAATTAAATTTCAATTAGTAACATAATTATCTACGATTAACGTTTTTAGTATGGGGTAACATAATCTGATGTACATAGAGCGTGTTGTTGATTTAAGCCGGCACGGTAGCTCAGCGTGTTCGGTCAGAGGGTTAGCTGCTCTCTGTAATAAAAAAAAAAAAAACTGAGTTAATCGATCAATAACGAACTTGAACGGATGTCTTACGACGTCCGCCCCGAGCAGATGCAACGAACAAAAGCGAACAAAATGAATTTTATAAAAAAAGTGTAATGATTAGCGTCCTTGTACAGCAGTGAGTTTTTGTTGGGGGCGGTGGTTCGCGTCTTAACACTTCCAAATTCTTTTCCTAACATTCACGTTTTTGTTAGGTTCTGATACTTTGTTTAATATAGTTATATGCTATAATATTTGATGTTATGTAAATATAACTTGACCTTTTTTGAGGGGTGACTTTGTTCGATTGACTTGATCTACAGGACTGCTTGCGCTACTTGCATAAAGATATTTTGCTCCTTTTTCTTTTACACTTCATAATTTACATGTTGCGAAGATTCTGCTACTAGGACGAACAGTGATCAAGTAAGACTGACCTTGGGGTTTTACTAAAATGTTGGAATGATGAAATAACGTTTATCTTATGCGAAGAAGTATTTCAAATTTATACCGCACTGTTTGTAATGGAACTTTTATAAGCCTGTGTCCTTATTGATTGGACATGGTACTTCCCTTTTCGTGGACGATGGAGGAAATGTGCGTTTTAATAGAGCTAACGTGGGAATTTTACGCGCGCCCGTTGAGTAAACGGTGTGATTTACGAACTAGAAACATCCCTCAAACTGCCGCTGGAGTGCGTTGCGATCGCGTATACCACGTTGAGGCCCACGCACCGTATGCACAAGTCGCATCGTTCCTGAGTGTTCAGCAGCACGTTGAACTCTGCACGCTCAACGTTAATGTTCGACAGCACGGTCCGCGTGCCGGCGGCCTAAGATTGTCCTCGTCTCTCCCTCCGTCAGATAAGGGAACGCGAAATAGAACGTCACAGATACTCCACTGGAGGCTAAAATACTTTGCTAATAATGGAGGGCAGCGACTTATTTTATAATCACAAGTAGTCAGTGACGCAACAGATAGACGTAGTACAAGTGGTTGCTGTAGTCTCTTACCTTATTCCGATGTTAGAAGTGGCCCCAGGCTGTCTTGCAAGACAAGAGTTCACACAGTCCGCAAGATGCTGTAACAAATGGGATGCAGACAGATTACGATCGGTGTAGCCTGGTAAGCAACGCACTCTATGCTACTCGCAGGTGTGACTCTGTCAAGTCACTTGATACGTCGATAATCAAAGCCACTCGTGATGATTTCGGCGAAGACAAAGGGCAATAGTAGAATCATAACACCAGGAAGAGCTCAAATTTAACTCAAATGTATTACGCATTAAAGACATGTCAATAATTAAGACAGGAAATGCTTTGCACTGAAATCTGAGACCCGGCCGCTGTGGCCGAACGTTTCTAGGCGCTTCGGTCCGGAACCGCGCTGCCACTACGGTCGCCAGGTTCGAATCCTGCCTCGGGCATGGATGTGTGTGATGTCCTTAGGTTAGTAAGGTTTAAGTAGTTCTACGTCTAGGGGACTGATGACCTCAGATGTCAAGTCCCATAGTGCTTAGTCATTTGAACCATTTTCTGGAATCTGAGAAAACGAGTGCACTACAGTTGTAGTCACGATCGATGGCGGTCGACTTCAGGATTTCTTTGCGCACCTACGTCACGCATACTCCGACAGCCAATGAGCGTTCAGTGGCGTTCTGAGCTCTCTGTTCTGAATGCCGTAGCTAATGCGAGCATTAAACGCGATCTTAGCGAGTTGTTTAATAAATTTATATTTCATTTGTTGGGAGTTGTCATTGCTCATGGTGGTGGCAAGTGATAAATTCTGTATAAGCAACCGAGAGACATAATTTGCAGGATATACGCTTTCTTCAAGCGGAAAGCACGCGTATGCACGTACCGCAACTGTCACTTGGAATCGTCAACAATGCAATTCCCGTCCGTGCCTCGAAGCGCGCGATCTGCCTTCGTTTGTGGATCGGGCTATAGTGTCGGTCACACAGTTTCAATAGTCAACAAAAACGTTCATTTGGAAACTTTTTAAAAAGAAACCGGAAAACGCCGTAGAGTAGAGATAATCCAAAGAAACGAGAGAAATGAATTACGAGCTCTTATTAGCACGCTCTCGGGTGCGTGAGTGCTCAGTTCAAGACGTTCGCTAATACGAAATGATGTTTGTTAGTCGCCCCCATAAAATCATCGAAAGTGAGCTTTAGTGAAGTGCTAGGTCGTATTGTCTCGTATTTCGATGCTAAATGCTTGTTACTACAAAAAAAAGAAAAAACTTTGTGAGTTCTGAGAGAACTCTGTAGGTCTTTTAAGCTACCGTTATCTGGCCGATCCAAGCCAACTACCTTCCGCAAGAGGAGTCTTGTGTCTTCGTACACACAAAGGAACTCCGCCTTTTTCTCTCTATATCTGTACATTCCACTTCCGAACGACGTCACCAGATTAAGGTTTCGTTCCCCGAGGAAAATGAAGACGACGCCAAGCAAATACTATAGATCTATCCATGTATTCAGAGGTACAATTAGATTTCAAAATTTATATAATGCGTCCTTCTCGTGTGTCGTCCACAATCCGAAATACAACTGTCTCGGATGTATGAAAACGGCGACCACTGAAACCCACGCCCATACAAAAATCCTTGAAATGCTCGTATGCTCCCATTATTCCTGAAAACTACCTACTTACTACGTCACGGCCTACAGTAAACCGGTGTTCACGTCCGCCGGAAACGTTCACTATGGCCGTAGTGAAGTGCTGTGTCGCGCTTAACGAACTTCGTCGACGCACAATGAAAATAGCCGGCAATGTAAACATCCCGTTGCCCGAAGAAGAGCAACATAACGTTCTACGATAAATCCTCTACATACGCATATTGCATCGGTTCGGAATGTTTTAACGTTTCCTTCTTTTATGATCCATATTACTGTGTGTCCTAATAAAAAAAATCGTGATGCAATGTCGCCTCAAAAATTTTATTTCTTATTACGGAAGTTACGTTGTGTTTCATATTCTATCTTTCTGAAGTATATCTTACTAAAATACGATTTTTTAATGTTCGTACACCTTTCACTTGGTAATAATGGCGAATTGCAGAATTGAAACTATAAATAAAATTGTTTGCATTTTTATGTCACGGGTAGAGGACAAATGAAATATAAATTTATTAAACAACTCGCTAAGATCGCGTTTAATGCTCGCATTAGCTACAGCGTTCAAAACAGAGAGCTCAGAACGCCACTGAACGCTTATTGAGTATGCGTGACGTAGGTGCGCAAATCGAAGCATTTGAGATGTGGTGCTATAGACGAATGTTGAAAATTAGGTGGACTGAGAAGGTAAGGAATGAGGAGGTTCTATGCAGAAAACATTGATAAGGAGAAAGGACGGGATGATAGGACATCTGCTAAGACATGAGGGAATGAATTCCATGGTACTAGAGGGAGCTGTAGAGGGCAAAAACTGTACAGGAAGACAGAGATTGGAATACGTAAGCAAATAATTGATGACGTATGTTGCAAGTGCTACACTGAGATGAAGATGTTAGCACAGGAAAGGAATTCGTGGCGGGCCGCATCAAACCAGTCAGTAGACTGATTACCAAAAAAAAAAAAAAAAAAAAGTGGTGCGCAAAGAAATCCTGAAGTCGACCGCCATCGATCGTGACTACAACTATAGTGCACTCGTTTCCTCAGATTCCAAAAAATGGTTCAAATGGCTCTACGCACTAAGGGACTTAACATTTGAGGTAATCAGTCCCCTAGGCTTAGAACTACTTAAACCTAACCAACCTAAGGACATCACACACATCCATGCCCGAGATAGGATTCAAACCTGCGACCGTAGTAGCAGCGCGGTTCCGGACCGAAGCGTCTAGAAATGCTCGGCCACAGCGCCCGGATCTCAGATTTCAGTGCAAAGCATTTGATGTCTTAATTATTGACATGTCTTTGGTGCGTAATACAAGGAGTGGAAGGAGGAAGGAGAAGCTATATACAGCTTATCTCACTTAGACATTTGCATTCTCTTGGCCTGTTAGTTTGAATGGTAAGGCATCTTGTATACATTATACGTACCATATGCGGATTCACGGGTGTGTACCATATTTTATTTCATATTTAGGATATTAGAAGATAGAAAATGTTTAAATTCCTTGCTTGTAATTCAAATTTTCATATTGTCCATTGTAGTATCTGAAGAACTGTTCGTGATTAAAAAGATTTGTGATAGCAACAAACAGAAAATAAATTATGGTCACTTCTCATAGTAAAATTTGATATTCATTTGTTAGAAATCTCCAGCCACTGCGTCAGTAGACGCAGAGTCCTCGGCTCTCCGCTTGCCCGAGAAATTGTGTAGCTCAAACAGGGGGGATTAGTGGACCTTTCCTGGGCGCAAACTTCATTGGACGCAGGACACCGACTATCTCATCTCCATAACGCAAAAGAAGGAAACGGCAGGAACGAAACGACAGTTCCAAGATAGTACCCTACTCGAAAAATACCCGGAAAAACCATACTCTCACAGCAAACTAAACGGAAAGACCAATGTCGCTGTTGGAGATGTCACGGAGTCTGTCTGTCATCGGCATTTTGGTAACAGTTAAGAACTATAAATGGAAGCCACTCCACAGCACGTGAAATAACAAGTGCTAGGTCATTACCGACTGCATAGTAGTTGTGCCATTAACGCCGTTAAGGGGGAGGTAGGACGTCAAACGGGCCGACTTGGAGCAGGAGAGTGACCATAGTACATTTTAATTTCTACTGTCTATACTTTTCCAAATAAATTCGTAAAACTTTGTCACCATGACCAGGAAGGATTGAGGACTCACATTCATCGCAGTGGAAGTTCAAAAACGTAGCAAAATACCTTTTTTTTACATGTGAAATTTCATCATTTTTTTCACTTATTACTGGCTGCGTTTGTTGCTATAGGTACACTTTTCTTCCTAAGTAAGAGAGAGTCTCCGATGAATTTTTCATAGCATACAAACAGTAGTTACATGTGTATGAAGCTCTAGAACTTTCCACGTCTATTAAAAAACTGTGGAAAAATTGAGATAATTAACTATAAAACTTGAATTTTTTCTAAAAATGAAGTTTAAAATGTAACAGTTCATTAATTTTTTCATAAATTAAATAAATTCTAGAGTTTGATACACCTGTAACTATGGTTTGTATGCTGTGCAAAAGTCATCGAAGACTCTCTCTTATTTAGGAAAAACAGTGTACCTATAGCAACAAATGCAGCCAGTAATAAGTGAAACGACGATGAAATTTCACATGTAAAAAAAATGGTATTTTGCTACGTTTTTGAACTTTCACTGCGATGAGTGTGAGTCCTCAATCCTTCCTGGTCATGGTGACAAAGTATTATGAATTTATTTGGAAAAGTATAGACAGTACAAATTAAAATGTACTATGGTGACTCTCCTGCTCCAAGTCGGCCCGTTTGGCGCCCTACCCCCCTTAAATTACTTTGATGCCTCGTCTTCCGTATCTTTACCCCGATGCGAGGCGAATACCCATTTTCTTCTTCTGTGCTGAAGACAATGGGTTCACTATATGAAACCAAACAATAATAAAAAAAATCCGAAAGTTACTCGTTACAGTTAATATGCGATCTGTAGAGACGAGAGCTTGTTTTGTGACCTTGGCTGACTTTTGGTATGAAGTAACAATTCATTCCTGCTCGTATCGGTAATTACAGCGTCCTGCACTCCATTATTGTTACCTCTCTTGCCAACTGATATTTATCTTTTAAACTTTAAATAAATGTAATTAATTTTTCCAATGCTAACTTCAACAGTTTGCCAAATGCAGAAAAATACACAGATGTATTACTGATTTAACACACTGATCCCTTGTAGATTTCATCCTTCTCTCGAAGTGGTTTGCAGGGAAACCTTGTTCCGAAATACAGCAGGAAATAGTGTAGCCCAGAGCATTCGTCGAGAGCAATGCCGGATCCTCGAAAACGCGTCCATGGAGATAGCCTTGTAGCTGTCTGCAAAGAAGCGATAAACCGTGCCCTCTGCCAGATGCGTATAATTACTGTTGACACGAAGCTCGTTAGTCTTCTCTCGAACCATCAGTAGCAATAAGCGGAAAAGAAAAACTGCTAACAAAATATTAAACAGCTGACCGAGGGCCTGGAGGTGCCCCGTTGCCTATTCCGACCCGAGGGGCTCGTGGCTGCCCTCGCTCGGTGATACGGCCCTTCCCACCTTTTTAATTTTTCTTATTTTTTTACAGCTCTCGTTGGTTGGCAAACTCGTCGTCATTGTTACCCTCCTGAGATTTTATGTTGTCCGTGTAGCTAGTTTTCTTGTGGTAATGGAGGCTGTGGAAGCCCTGGTCGTATGCTGAGGGTGTCTCTCTGGTGGCATAAGGTGTCCCGGGTGCCCCCTACACGTTTTCTGGGCGAGACAACTCTCCCGTCTTCCCTGTTTTACCCTCGGTCACTTCTACTGGCTTCTGTCTCTTGGTTTTCTGGATTCTCGGATACAGTCGAGTCCACTGGAATTAATCTTTTGCGCCCTTACTGTCTGGGGACTACTCCCGCCTTGACACACAAAGGTTTAAGGAACAAGTGACCTTGTAGTTTGGTCCCTTCTACCCCATCCATTCTTTAGAAAGAAAGTGAGACGAAAGATTGTGTGATCGTCATCCAGTACCGTCTTTCAAACTTCTTTTGGTTTTGGACATTTCGGAATGAATCTTCCCAGCACAAATATTCTCTGTTGAAATGTATAGTAAATATTGCATCAGAGTTCTATTAACTTGAATACTAAACGAAGGGATGGTCCACCTTATTTTTCACTAACACTGACTCAAAACAGCGGTGAATTACGCTGTGAAAAGCATCACACACACGTTTTGATGTTCAATACTTAAAACATTTCAAATGCCTGACAGAGAGAGAAGTTAATCTCTGAACAGAGCTGAATCTTTCTTCTCGACAAGTGTCCAATAGATCACCTTTCATTTCCAAATTTGCAGCATATACACGATAAAAAATCATAGTTCGCTGTTTTTGTCTACTGCATGAAGTCACCTCTAAACAGGCTAGATGTGCCCATACACAAAGTTAGATTAAACTGTTCGAAAATTGACTCGACGCTTCATTATGATGTGTCCTGCAACTGGCCTAAGAAACGTATACTCGACCAACCAATCCATTACACATTTACTGTGTAATTGCTTTGTGAATATTACAAGCCAGGATCAAGCTCATCTGCAACTTTTTTGAGCCTTCTGTTAAAGTGCGCTTGGCGATGAGGAAATGAGTTACGAAACAGGTAGCCATGGGATAGAATGGAGAAACAGAGTACTGAAACCGGTGAAACAAAGACTGTTTGCATTGTTCAGTCTGCAGTCGATTCTCACTATTTCAGATGCTCAACAATGTATAATTAAGGGTTGAAATGATTGGAGGCAGGCGCGGCATACATAAAAATCGAGACAGTGAGAAAGAAACCTAGCTCCCTATAGCAGACATGTTGCTGCGAATCACCCTCGGTGAAAGGTTTCTCGACCTTTACTGTGAGTGGAGAACTTTTTAGGTATGAATTTAAATACAGCCGATGATGTAACATTACAACTAAAATGTAAGCTGACACACCATCTAAGCGCTAAATACCAGTTTTTAATTACAAAGATACTTTTTTACATTCCATGAGCTTGAGACATTTTTATCTGTGACGAAGGTGCAATGTTCACATTTCTGGCTCACATCGTATGGCCAAGCCACATTCCACTTCTTTCCGTCTTTTAAAGTTCTCGTTGGCGCCATATCTTGCGAAGACATGCTGGTCAGTATCCTCTAAATTAATTTTCGACCATAAACATTAAGTTCAAGCGGAAATGACTGTTCATGCACCACCACCGCCACCCTTTAAGATCTATGGTCAAGTGGTCACGCCTGTTCGCGTTCAGTACTGTTATAAGGTATTTGGTGAACGTTCTCTTTCATTCTGTATGCGTAAAATTGCTAATTTTCAAGGTGCACTAACGTCTACTGTAGCTTATACGCCTACTTGTCTGAACGTCGTCTTAATGTCAGTGCAGCGAGGTAGTCGTAACAACAATACTAATCTCAAGATCTGGTGGATTCCCTAAACAGCAGCAAACACTATCAGAAGAAAAGGAGTCGCTTCGTATAATTTTATGTTGTACTAACAAAAAAATTAAGAATAATGACTCTTTAAGAACCTGAGGCAGTTCAGAAAAAAATTTTTAAGGTAATATGGGATGATTAAGCACTTGCTTAGTTAGTTGGTTTTTGAGCTGAATAACTGCTTTCAAAAATATCATTGTGACATCTCGGCTATAGTACACGATGCAAATTGGCGTTTTACTGTGCTAATGGCGGCACTGGAAGCAGTAGTGATATCGTCTCATTCCTCAGGGAAATCATTCCGCCGCATGCACGTGTGACTGAAAAGGATGCTTGCCCAACACTGTTTGCATGTCTCTTTACAAATACTGCAGCCTAAAGGTCGAACCAACATACACGTGGTGCGTTTTTTATAGTGCGTACATTTTTAAAAGGCCACTGCAACGCTGCGGTCGGCTATTTGCGCACGCACGGTACATCTGTTGGCTATCCAGACATTCGTCCGGAGTTGTCAGTTCCTGCTCATTTAAAATAACTCAGCGTATTGGAAATCCCACGGAGTATGAAAAAAGCGCTGTGATGTGTGTTCTGTGTACAGGAGACGTGAAGGCGGTCATAAATCTTGGATTACTGAAGATTATGGGGAAAACACTGTTGTTGATGGAATGGTAAGGAAATGGATTAGCCGGCCGGGGTGGCTGAGCGGTTCTAGGCGCTGCAGTCTGGAACCGCGCGACCGCTACGCTCGCAGGTTCGAATCCTGCCTCGGGCATGGAAGTGTGTGATGTTCTCAGGTTAGTTAGGATGGATGTAGATGTAGAGGTTTCAGCAGTTCTAAGTTCTAGGGGACTGATGACCTCAGATGTTAAGTCCCATAGTGCTCAGAGCCATTTGAACCATTTTTGAAATGGATTAGAGCGGTTCATGGTAAATAGTGAAACAGCCAGTCATCTGTGTTATCGAAGAATAGGTGCAGGAACTTGATGGAATAGTTCAAGAAAACATGCTTTACAATTTTCTCCTTACGTAAAACGACTTTCCTTAGGTTTGAAAACAAGGAGATCTTTGGTCGGTCAGTGCTACGAAAACGACGTTGTCAAAACGGCCGTTCAGTGGTGTTGGTAAAATCAGGCGGTAGATTTTTATGAGAATGAAATCCAGGAGTTGCTTCGAATAAAATCACTTTGAGTGTTAGGCTGCGTCGTTGTGAAACACTAAAACAACTAAGACGTCAACGTTTCTAATGGCTTTGCAGCGGTCCTCTTTAGGGCGACTGCTGTGGCAATTAATCGCCCTAAAGGGGACTGTCGCAGAGTCAGTCGAAATGGCGTCTTAGTTGTCTTAGTTGTTTCAGTGTTTCGTAATGATGCGACACGATACCGTAAATGATTTTACTAGAACCGACACTGGGCGTGGAAGCCTACGAACTTACATCAGGAGTTGGTCATTCTTTATGGTAATATTAGTGAAAGTTGTTGAAATTAAGATTAAGGTGTATGCTTACACATAATAATGATTTTGTTTTAAAAATTCACTGTGGTCTAGTAGAAAAGTGGGCCTTATATAATGAATAAGCCTCAAGTACTAAGCCTTCTTTTTATTGCTACATATTTATGCCTCATGTCACCCAGGTGACGGACTACCGTGTCATTATCAGATGGTGTTTTCAAAAGGAATGGAAAAAGCAGTTGTAAAATAGGAAAATACGTTACATCGTATCTCGTCAGCTAGAGATTCACGTAGGGGCATTTACAGTGTGAATATATCTGTTCTGTCAGAACTGAAGGCCACATTTCAAATCGTGAATATGAGAGTTAGAACATTCACAATGTAAAATTGATTGCGAGAGCGAGCGTGCTGAAAGTGAACACTAGTAATAAATTGCATAATTACTGGTGTAGATAAGCTGAACGTGAACTTGATGCCAGGGTAAATTATATCCGCTTGCATACGCTGTCCGCGTGTAGTAAACCATTGTCTGGCGGTCGCTGTCTGTTTAGGCTACACTTGCGACCACCATCCACTAGTCCGATACTCGTGAATCGCGTAGGCATCATCCATTTACGTAGTTAGGGTCGTGTCTACAGGTTAGTTTGATTTGTAATCTAGTTTCGTAGTGTTTTACTGTACCCCCTTTTTTTTAATACATGACAAGGTCGAAGTATGAACCCCGTTACAGATGCAATGCTTCACTTCCGGCTGAATCATTCTAATAGTGGTATAATTTCTGAACGAGAATAACAATACCTATTTTATATGTAAAGGCCCTCCTTGACCTTAAAAGTTTTACACCAAGACGGACCTTTGCAAATAAAGTGCCATAATATGATCGCGGAATCATTTACACACTTTGTCTTCAGTTGACAATTCCTATTACTAACCATGCCAAAATTCGTTATTACTAAAGCCCTAATAAAATAGAAGTCAGGTCATTCCACTTGACCCACGGAATGGCAGACACAGAATTGAATGTAATCTTCAGCAAAAAAAGTTGCGACACTGTCGACGTTCCAAATATTTGGACGCGATTGTCGACAGATCCCTGACATCTAGGAAACACCTAGAACTAACAGGCCAGAAGCTAATACCGAGAAATAACATATTAAGGAAACTGGCTGGTGCTAGCTGCGGAGCAAATGCGAATACCTTAAGAACTACAGCACAAACACTGGAGTACACTGTCGCCAAATACTCTTCTGCTTGGAGTAGAAGTAGCCATGTCAACAAAATAGGCCCCTATCTAAATGATGCGATGAGAATCGAGAAAGGAACTCTTTAATCCACGCCAACACCATGGCTGTCTGTACTAGCTAAAATAGCTCCTCCAAGTCTCAGGTGACAACAAGCAGTGACACAGCAATGGATGAAACTCAGAGGGTACAGAGACTTACCTATTGATGAAACGGTGAACCATTTACCACGCACTGGATTAAAATCTAGAGCACCAATCTAGGTAAACACTGGCTATCTCGTCCCCCCTCAGAAAGCTGTAATCTAAGAGATCAATGGAGTAATCAGAGGAAATCCTTTGATGGTCATAAGAAGTTGGGAAGCATAGAACCAACCACCCAAGTGCCAGGTGCGAACCAACCAAGAAAAATATGAGCTCCCTCAGGCGTATCAGAACTGGCCATGCCGTGACCAAAGCAACGCTACGCATGTGGAGAATTACCGATGATGACCAATGCGGCTGTGGAAAATCTGAACAAACTCAGGAGCACACATTGCATGAATCCCCAAAAAGACAATTCATGGGTACCTGGTAGAACTTTGCAGACCCAAGAACTTCAGCAATTAAATGCCTGGCGGTTTTAGTTACCCAGCTAAGATGAAAAAATGGATCCCTCAACTTCTATTGTCTACTTCTGGTTCTCCAACTTCTGTAAGCCACACGCGAAATAATATACCAAGACTTTTTGTAAATAAATAATCTTGTTGTGACGCTGACCAATGAGTATTTGTGGTGCCTAATCTATATATACTGAGCAACAGAATGGGTGTGGAATTGTTACGCGATGCAGACAAAATAGCATCGACGCTTTGTGGTCACTGCGATACGCAGTTGTCTTCGGCTCTCAGCAGAGGTGGCCAATATCAGAGACGTCGATCCCCTGACTGGTTATCGGCCTTCAACAAGGGCCTCAGTAGTGGCTGCCCCAGGGGCTGCGGAGTTCATGGGCCGGTTTATCGGCTTACCCAGACAAGCTGCCTCGACATGCGAATGTAAGCCGATAGCGTTGGTAACTGCGCGCCGCGCCGCCTGTATCGGCCGTGACAGCTGGTCGCTGCGAGGGGCCGGAGGTCACGCTCGGTCAGCCGGCCACGAGGCAGGACACGCCGCACACAGCCACCTGTCGAAACAAAACACTGTCTCTGTCAGTCACCAGTTGCCTCCGCGCCCCAGCAGTACTAGTTCAACCTTTCTGCATCGCATTTTCTTTACTGAGGATGAACAGCGACAACATTAAGGTGACGACGGAGCACTGTTTCGAAACGCTGCCCAAGAGCAATCGTCTGCACCTACCGGTACATCTATATTCTGCAAACCACCGTGACGTGCATGCCAGAGGATACGTCCTATTCTACCCGTTATTAGCTTTTCTTCCCGTTCGATTCACACGGAGCGGGGGAAGAATGTTTCCTTAAATGCCTCTGCATGCTATAATTATTGTAAACTTATCCTCACGAGCCCTATGTTAGCGATAAGTGGGGGACATCAGTACATTTCTAGAGTCATCATTTGAAGCTGGTCCTTGAAATTGTTACTACACTTTCGCGGTATAGTTTGTATCTCTTAGAGTCTGACAGTTAAGTCTCTTCAGCATCACTATAACACTTTCCCAAGGGTCAAACAAACCTGTGACCATTCGTGCTGCCCTTCTCCGTATACGTTCAATATATCCTGTTAGTCCTATTTCGTACGAGTACCACGCGCTTGAGTAGTATTCTAGAATGGGTCGCACGAGTGATCTCCTTTGTAGACTGATTGCACTTCCCCATTATTCTACCAGTAAAACCGAAAACTACCACCTGCTTTACCCATGACTGATCCGATGTGGTATTCCATTTGATTTCTGAAAGTATTTGTATGGAGTGTAGCCATGTATGGAAGTGAAACGTGGACGATAAATAGTTTATACAAGAACAGAATAGAAGCTTTAAAAATGTGGTGCTACAGAAGAACGCTGAAGATTACATGGGTAGATCACAGAACTAATGAGAAGGTATTGAATAGAATTGGGGAGAAGAAAAATTTATGGTACAACTTGACTAGAAGAAGGGATCGGTTGGTAGGACATGTTCTGAGGCATCAAGGGATCACCAATTTAGTATTGGAGGGCAGCGTGGAGGGTAAAAATCGTAGAGAGAGACAAAGAGATGAATACACTAAGTAGATTCAGAAGGATGTAGGCTGCAGTAGGTACTGGGAGATGAAGCAGCTTGCAGGGTCATTCCATGTCAAGTCACCCAGGCCTTGACACCAACCATGTCAGATTTTGATGAAACTTGGTACAATTACTTCTTTTATCATCCTGAAAGCACTTGTAAATTTTTTTGCTCTATCTCTTACAGTTTTTTTATAAATTTTTAAAGTTTTTAGATTTGGCTTTGTTTCAGCAGTCGGAAATTGTAACTTAAACGCGTCCTCACAACTAAAAAAATTTGTATATTAAAGAATACTCAAGATATCATTACGAAATTTTGGAATAAGTGTATGATATCTAAATGTTAAAAAAAATTACCATACAGATATATTAAATTCTTCCAAATGAAAAAAAAATTTATAAGTTTTTTATTTTTTTTAGCTAACGGATGTTTAGTTTTACAAAAACTGCAATAACTAGAGTCTCAGACCTGATAGAAAGCTCAAATTTGTTTTAAAATACTCTTAATTGTATAGACTATTAGATAAAAGAAAAATTATGTTGGCTTTTTAACCTGTTTAATAGTTATCTAATTTTTAAAATAATATTAATTATATTTTAAAAATAAAAAATGCCAAGTGACTTAGACACCGAAAATAAGTTTTTGTCTTCTTGGAGTAACAATGTACACTTGGATTTTGTATTGTTACTCCTGTGTTTTGAAGTAAAAAATTATTACAGTGTTAAATAGTGCTTGGATAGTATTTTATTAAGTTTATTCGAACTCTCAGTAAGTACTGTTGCTTAGTTTACAGAGATTCTTTTCCAATATCCTATAAAAGTAACCAGAATAGTAATCAGACCAAAAGTGAAATCAGTATGTCAGATATTCAAACCTGTAGTGTAGGGTTATTTAAAAAATCTGTTTCCAAACAACCTACACACCTTCAAAAAAGTTACAACTGGTATCAGACTTGAGTGAGGAAGAAAAAGATTTGATCCACTTACGATCTGGAATTAATCTGTGTGAATTTAAGAATATATGTTCACACCACAGCTACTACTTTTTAAATGCTTTTGAAAAGTATCAAACATGTGTAGACCCACTAAAAAAAAACACAAAAAGCCCATCAAAAGTCGTTGAGAAGTGTAGGCTTGGATCTTTCTAAACAATTACTGACAAAAAATATTAGCATAAAACCTGGACAAAAGCTTTGCTCAACATGCCGTAACTTTTGTGAGGAAAAATTAAGAGTTGAAGTCAATGAAAGTGAAACAGATGATGAAGTCATGGTTGAATTAGAATCATTGGAATCCAGAAATGAATCCCTTGTGCAAACAAACATTGCTCTTGATTATTTAGGTTTAACACCGATAAAGCTTCATGGCTTGTCAGAACAAAGTAAAGGGTCTTATTTTAAAAGGAAGGTTAGCAGTATTGAAAAGACTGCAAAAAAAGGCGGTTTCAAAAGCATTAAAATATGATGCACCAAGTTCTGATGATGACGAAGAAGATAAAAGTGTGGTTGAGAAAGCAAAGGATTTTGATGTAATAATTTCTCTTATGAAAGAGAAGATTTCATCTGTTGGGAGGTCTAGAAAAATCCAGATTCTGACCTTGGCTCCAGATTCTTGGAGTCGAAATAAAGTGATGAAAGAATTTAATGTAAGTGAGTACATGGTGCAACAAGCTAGAAAGCTAAAATCTGAAAAGGGTATTTTGGAAACTCCTGGTCCAAAAAAAGGTAAAACTCTTTCTGAAAATACAGTAAGACTTGTAACAGATTTTTATGAAAAGGATGAAAGTTCCAGAGTGCTACCTGGAACAAAAGACAAAGTAAGTGTTCAAAACAATGTTTACATGCAAAAAAGACTCATTTTGTGTAACTTGAGAGAACTCTATTATTCTTTCAAATGGGATAATCCCGCAGTAGAAGTAGGATTTTCAAAATTTTGTTTCTTGAGACCTAAATGGTGTATTCTTGCTGGTGCTGCAGGCACACACACTGTATGTGTATGCAGTATCCACCAGAATGTTAAACTATTACTGGATGCTGTGAAAATTGAGGAATCTTATAAAGACCTAATTAAGATGCTTGTGTGCAACACAGAAAACCAAAACTGCATGCTACATCATTGCAACAGCTGTCCCGCAAATACTGCACTAACAGAGTGCTTAACTGAAAAACTAAGTGAAGATTATGATTTAGAAAAAGAAATTGTAATCAGTCAGTGGGTTAACACAGACAGCGCAGAAATGATCAAACAGTCTATCAGTGTTGAAGACTACATTTCTTTATTGGTTAGGTCATTGGAAAAGCTCACCCCGCACTCGTTTATAGCAAAATCCCAATCAGCAGCCTTTAAAAGATTGAAAGAAGACCCACCACCCAAAACAGCAATTATTGTGATGGATTTCAGTGAAAATTATTCCTTTGTTATACAAAATGAGATCCAAAGTTACCACTGGAATAGAGGTGGTTGTACTCTACACCCAGTTAGAGTTTTACTAGGAAATGAGGAAAACAATGTTTTTGTTTCCAACCACTGTTTTATTAGTGATGACCAAGAACATGACACTGGTTTTGTTAACTTTGTACAAAAAGAAATTACAAAGTGGCTGTCATTACATCATACTGACATTGACTCAGTTCACTACTTTACAGATGGTTGTGCTGGGCAGTACAAAAATAGAAACAGTTTTAAAAATTTGACTGAACACTTGAGAGACTTTAATTTGAAGGCCCAACACTCTTTTTTTGCAACAAGTCATGGGAAGTCAATTTGTGATGGCCTAGGAGGAACTATTAAAAGAATTTTAAGGAAAGCCAGTCTACAGGTTTCAGACAAAGAACAAATAATGACAGCAATCGATATGTATAAGTTTTGTGAAAAAATATTGAAAACATTCATTTTCACTTTATTGACAAAAAAGAAGCTGATATGCTAGGTTAAAACTAGAAAAACGTTTTTTCAGCAACCCGAACCATTCCTGGAACAAGAAGTTTTCATAACTTCAAAACACTTCCAACAAACAACCTTGAAATTAGGACTACAGATAGTGTAAAACCTTCCTTAGTCTTCTCTTTCCATTCTTCTTCTGATTGGGTTTGTGTTGAACCATCCATAAATTGCTATGTGGCTGAAAATTATGATGGTAACTGGTACTTTGGACTGGTAAAAACAATATTCAATGATGAAGAAGATGCAGAAATTCTATTTCTACATCCTTCAGGACCCGCTGCATCATTTTATTGGCCTGAAAGAGAAGATTCCTGCATAGTGCCTTTGGAGCACATAGTCTGTGTAGTAGACGCACCTCAATCAAGCGGCACTGGGAGAATGTATTACTTCAAAAAAGACTGTATCAAAAGAACTGAAAGCTCTTGGATGAAGTGGAAAAACAGTTTGAATCAGCATTAATGTTTGTTAAAAAGACAAAATTACTCAAAAAATTCAATGTTTCAAGCAATCAGTTGGGTTATACATAAGTGTCGTAAGTAAACTATCTTTGTACATAATTCTAATGTAATCTATTATAATTAATAAACATGTTAAAAAGCCATCATTATTTTTGTTTTATCAAGTAGCCTATATGTTTAAGAGTAAATTAAAACAAATTTGAGCATTCTATCATATCTGAGACTCGAGATATTGCAATTCTTATAAAACAAAACATCCGTTAAAAAAAAGAAAAGTACATATTTTTTTTCATGGAAAATATATTTTAATAGCATCATTTTTATCTTCAAATATGTATAATAAACAAACTTGCTGCAAAAATTCATGATGTTATCTAAAAGAGTTTTTAAGATAAGCAAATTTAAAGTTTTGAATGCAAATTAAACTGACCATTTCCGAAGGTTCAGAAAACGCAAAACATAAAAACTTTAAAAATTTATAAAAAAAACTGTAAGAGATACAGCAAAAAAAATTGCAGGTGTTGTCAGGATGGTATTAGAACCATTCGAGCCAAATTTCATGAAAATCTAAGGAGGTGGGTGTAAAATTTATTTTTTATTGGGTGATTTGATATGGAATGACCCTGCACAGGATAGAGTAGCATGCATCAAACCAGTCTCAGGACTAAAGACCACAACAACAACATCCCTACGAAATGTAACACTCAGATATTTGTATGAGTTGGCCGATTCCAACTGTGACTCACTGATAGTACAATCACACGATACTACGTTTCTCCGTCTTGCGATGTGCACAATTTTAAATTTATCAACATTTAATGCAAGTTGCCAATCTTCGCACAACTTAGAAATCTTATCAAGACATGACTATTTATGCAGCTTCTTTAAGACAGTACTTCATTACAGATAACTGCATCGCCGGCCGGGGTGGCCGAACGGTTCTAGGAGCTTCAGTCTGGAACCGCGCGACCGCTACGGTCACAGGTTCGAATCCTGCCTCGGGCATGGATGCGTGTGATGTCCTTAAGTTAGTTAGGCTGAAGTAGTTCTAAGTATAGGGGACTGATGACCTCAGATGTTAAGTCCCATAGTGCTCAGAGCCATAACTGCATCATCTGCAAAATGTCTGAGGTTATTATTTACATTGTCCGCGATGTCATTAATATGCAACTTGAACAGCAAGGATCCCAACACACTTCTCTGAGGCACACGCGAATTAAACTTCTACGTCTGACAATAAATCTCCATCCAAAGTAACATGCTACGCCATCCCTACGAAAAAGCCCTCGTCCACTTGATACCACATATGATAATACTTCGGACAATAAGCGTAGGAGTAGCACTGAGTTAAATGCTTGTATGAAATCAGGAAATATTGCATCTACCTGACTGCCTTCATCCAAAGCTTTTAGTATGTCACGTGAAAAAGAGTACGAGTTTGGGTTTTACGTGATTCATGTTTACGGAATCAGTGCAAGGTCATCAGGCTATTCAAGGTACCTGTTTGATGTCCGAATATGTTTTAAGATACTACAAAATATCGATGTCAAGGATACTGGACGGTGGCTTGCTGTGACCTGTGCTTTCTGCCAACTAATGTGGACACTGCTATTTGTTCGAGGGATCTATGATAGCTTATAGTTAGAAGAGCGACTAAATCTGGGATGATCTGGATATATCCGCAGAAATAATGACTTTACGGATAAAACCACGACGATGCGGATGCCTGGGGTTAAAAACTCGAGGGCAGTGTCAGTAGCACGATTTTCATTTACATTGCAAGTGTTCGACAACAATAATATTTGTTTTAAGCCATTGTTAATGCCCATTTGAGAATGAACGCAGCTATATAGGGTATAACAAAAAGGGATGGCCAAACTTTCAGGGAACATTCATCATACGTAAAGGAAGAAAATACGTCACACGGACACGAATCCGAAAACACTCCATTTCCGTGTTAGAGCCCTTCACCACAGTAATCATGGCACGCAGGAAAAAAAACATACGAGCATAGTATGAAACACATTCCTAAATGAAATGTACAAAATGCTCTCCTTCAATGAGGATACATGCATCAACCCGCCGTCGCCCTGAATACCACGAATCTCTGGAAAATTGCGTATTGTTTCAAAGACACAAAGACAGGCACGAAGACTGTAAATCTGGCACCAGAGTTCCGTTCACAGGAACTTTCAAATGCCCTCAGAAAAAAGTCTAGTGGGTTTAGGTCCGGAGAGCGTGGAGGCCAAGGACTTGGCTCACGTATATCTATTCATCCGTCACTCTGTTATTTAGTAACCTGCGAACATTAACACGGAAGTGAGTAGTAGTTACATCGTGCATGATACACATTTTTTGATGCACTCGTAAAGGCACATGTCCTAGCAGGTATTATGTGAGGATTCTTGACAGCTTAAACAAGCCGATTGCGTGTACAGTACATTTTGCACTTCAGTTGACTCGGCACTTAGAAAGAAAGTATTGATTGCACAAAAGTGAGCAACAAGAATATTATGTGGTATTCACCCACGGACGTCGGGCAGGTCCCTCCTCAAGCAGATAGGCATTTTAACCGCGGCGTCACAATACCTATATTCGCTGACGAAATTCGTCATAAATAAACCATCACAATTTGAAAAGAACTGTGATGTCCACACCTAGAATCTCAGAAGGGAGAATAACCTTCACTAACCATTATTGAATCTATCAGTGCCTCAGAAAGGAGTTCAATACGTAGCAACAAAAATTTTTGATCATTTGCCCGATAGCGTAAAATTTCTGACGTGTAGCAAGGAAAGTTTTAAATCTAACTTAAAATCATATTTCCTGGACAACTTCTACTCCACTGATGAATTTCTATTTAAAAACTGGTAGCCAGTGTTTTCCACATATTCCTTTCCTCTCCGATTCTGCGTAGAACCTCCTCATTCCTTATCTTATCAGTCCACCTAATTTTCAACATTCGTCTATAGCACCACATCTCAAATGCTTCGATTCTCTTCTGTTCCAGTTTTCCCACAGTCCATGTTTCACTACCATACAGTGCTGTACTCCAGACGTACATCCTCAGAAATTTCTTCCTCAAATTAAGGCCGGTATTTGATATTATTAGACTTCTCTTGGCCAGAAATGCCTTTTTGCCATAGCGAGTCTGCTTTTGATGTCCTCCTTGCTCCGTCCGTCATTGGTTATTTTACTGCATAGGTAGCAGAATTCCTTAACTTCATTGACTTCGTGACCATCAATCCTGATGTTAAGTTTCTCGCTGTTCTCATTTCTACTACTTCTCATTACCTTCGTCTTTCTCCGATTTACTCTCAAACCATACTGTGTACTCATTAGACTGTTCATTCCGTTCAGCAGATCATTTAATTCTTCTTCACTTTCACTCAGGATAGCAATGTCATCAGCGAATCGTATCATTGATGTCCTTTCAACTTGTATTTTAATTCCACTCCTGAACCTTTCTTTTATTTCCATCATTGCTTCCTCGATGTACAGATTGAAGAGTAGTGGCGAAAGACTACAACCTTGTCTTACACCCTTCTTAATACATGTACAGATTGAAGAGTAGGGGCGAAAGGCTACAGCCTTGTCTTACACCCTTCTTAATACGAGCACTTCGTTCTTGATCGTCCACTCTTATTATTTCCTCTTGGTTGTTGTACATATTGTATATGACCCGTCTCTCCCTATAGCTTACCCCTACTTTTTTCAGATTCTCGGACAGCTTGCACCATTTTATATTGTCGAACGCTTTTTCCAGGTCGACAAATCCTATGAAAGTGTCTTGATTTTTTTTAACCTTGCTTCCATGTCTATTTTATTCCTGAAGTGTGACGAATTCTTCCTAGAAGTTGGGCCATACCATTTTCTTATACCCTGTATCGGCTCCAAAGTGCAATGTCCTCTGTGGATGGCCTGCTATTTTTCCCGATCGCTGATATTTCCAAATTCTAGCAAATTCTCTTGGCGTGTAAGATTTAAGTATTTGGCGAATACTGCAACAAGACGCCAAGCACAGTATTCTCAAAATGTTCACGTCCTGTGAACGCCATATACAGTCAACTATAAACCTTCTGTTTTTAAGGTAACGTTACACAATATTTTACGCACACTGTTAGTTATGGCAAAAGCTTACTAAACCTTTCAGTAAACTGAAACTGTGAACAGTGAAATAACACAGTATGATGAGAGATTAAAAATGATGATTAGAAGGTCTTAAGTTCTGGATTGCACAAAAGCATAGGGCTGGCAATAGCAGACGATGGCCTGAAGTTACAATGCACCAAACCGTCGCAGCAGATGCTTCTAGGAATGGTAATTACATCTCACTGGTTACGAGATCCTCTCCTGCAGACAAGGAGTGAGAACAGCACTGGGGCTTGAAACTTGGCAGACTGCTTCGTTGTTTCATTAAAGGCTGGCTAACTTCAGACACTAAGACAACTCTCGCCAGTTCTCTTCCGGTTCTCCGAAATCGGGTTGAGTACGTCTAAGTTTCGTAATTATAAACATCGTTCAAAATGCCACACGCGCATTCTGTCTTAAGTTTCTACATCTGTACTTCACAGTCCACTGTGTGGAACAAGGCGAATGAGAACATTGTGTGCTTGCATCATTGTCCCTTTTCTCACTCCCGCCACCGCTTGTTTGTTTCGGGGTTGTGCACCAGAAAAACAACAGTCAGTGTGCATCCCTATAAACCATAATTTTATCGTCATGGCCGTGAAGCAGAATGCGTATGGAAGGGGGGGGGGGGGGGGCGGGGGGGGGGAGGAAGTACTGCGTCTCTTCACCGATCTGACGGTTCATCCTAAATATTTTAAGAGGGTGCAGTTTCTGAGGTCTTCCTGCCGTAAGCAATTACGACAAAGAGCTTCGATCTTCACACAACTCTCTCTCTCTCTCTCTCTCTCTCTCTCTCTCTCTCTCTCTCTCTCTAGTTCCATCTTGGTAAGCATCCAAAACAGAAGATCAATACTCAAGAACAGTCGTGACCAGTGTGATGTAACCGCTTTTCTCCGTGGATGAATTACAGTCATCGTAGACCGTCCGAGAAGATGTTTCTTTTCCCGTCGTTCTGACACAATTATCGAATATGCAATATTAGCGGAAGTATTACATTCTACAGGATGAACCCGAACTCCACTGACAAAACTTAAGAATGCTTTGCTATTAGAGATACGTGGTCACCGGTGGCCCATTACAAGGTAACAATACAAGAACGTGTCGGTTTGTTACTCGACGTTCGTTTTTATGAAAATAGCCACGCAACAATGAGAAAAAAACTTGTAATACGCGATCATCAAAACGTACAACACAAAAAAATGTAATACAACAATCCTCAGATGCAAAAGTACTGTGACGTACTATCCCTATTGCTGTGTATCAGTGTCAACGTCCAATCAACACTGCCGGAGAAAACAAACCCTAGACAGAGCCAAACATCAATGAAGGCAAGTTTGAAAGTTAAACATTAAGTTGACGTTACCGTTGTTAACAGCACGTGTAGTCAGTGGACGGAACGAGTTTGTTTCCAAACAAGACGTCCGTGGCATGCCGTGACATTGGCACTGTTGTGCAAATATTTTCAGTGCATTAATACACATGAAAAGATGAATGGGAGTAACCTGGACTTGGATTCGTGAAGCCCAGGTTTCGAACCCTCTTCCGCATATTTAGATCTGCGTTGCCTTTCTTCCCCTTAAATCGCGCAAGACAAGTTTCGGAATGGCCCATTAGAGCAGAATATGGCCGGTTCCTTCTCTATCCTTCGCCACTCCGACCTTGCGCTCCGCCACTAATGAACTCATCGTCGACCGAGCGTTAAATCCTAGTATTCTTTTCCTTACTTCCACTGTCTCTGTAATAGACTGTTACTGATTACCGACTGTTTACAACACTCAGGTGAGTTTTTACCCTCTTACGGTTAAAACTGACTCGCATTCGGGAGGACGATTCAAATCCACTTCCGGCCAGCGTGATTCAGGTTTTCTGTGATTTCCCGAAGTCGCTTCTGGCAATTGCCGGAATTGTTCCTTTGAAAGGGCACGGCCGATTTCCTTCTCTAATCCGTGATTGTACTCCGTCTCTAATGACCTCGTTGTCGACGGGACGTTAAACACTAATCTTCTCCCCCTCCTCCTCCCCCTCCTCGGTTGAAACTGAATTCGAGAAGCATAAGAAATTCTATTCGAACACGTTGCACCGTCTGAGAATTCCGGCACTAAATATTTTCATTTGTCATTGCGCTATAGACATTTATTTGATGGTTCATTTAATTCTGGTTTCCAATGTTACCCCTGTATACAGGGACATTTTTTTTTTTTCAGCTTCCTGTATACCTGGAAATTAATAAAAGTTTTAACATTCGAAGGGATTACGCACAAATATCCGAAAGGGAATATATATATAAGCTCTTGCGACTACGTTTTCTATTGTCCGTATGTAAGCCATTGCGAATTTGTTAGGACGTGTGAAGTAATTGTCTCGGTAACATGCACCCTTTTCAAGAAAGAATAATAATAAAGATAGTGGAGGCGTGAGTTTCCACCCGTTCATTTAAGGGAACGGTGTACAGGATTAGGTGACAAAGTGACGCACTACAGGGTCAGTTGCAAACGCAAAAACGAATTGAGCCCATCCGTTCATACTTCTGATGTGATCGCAGATATTGAGGCACAAACGATCCAGATTCCAAAGAAGCCGACACACAAACTGTCACAAGTGAACGCATCGCGCAGGTCCTGTCAACGTGTTTTACACCATACGGGGACAAAGCTCTAAAAATGACGTGTCCAAGAACTGAAGGAGAAAGATGATGCAAAACGTGTGCATTACTGCACGTGGATACGTGAAACAACAGAGTGGAATGTTGGATCCACTGCAGTATTTCATGAGTGATGAAGCCTGCATGTGAACTCCCAGAACACCAGATACTGGTCAACGAATGTGATTAACGAGAAGCAAAGAGAAGAAGAAAAAAAAATTGTGGTGTGCCGTTTCAGCAAGTCGGATTGCAGGTCTTTCAGTTTTTCGAACAGTAAACACTGCTGTGTATATGAGAATCGTTCAGGAATTTTACGCACAGTTGACCACTCATCAACGTCCGTATGCAGTCGTTCAACAGGATGGGCTATGTGCTACACTTCACTATAGTTAGTTCCACGAATTCATTAAGTATCCACTGCAAGAGAGTATCAGCACAGGACTGGCCGCCGCGTTCGATGCACCTAACCATTTGTGACTTTGCCGACCTTGGTGGCCACGCGGTTCTAGGCGCTGCAGTCCGGTACCGCGCGACTGCTACGGTCGGAGGTTCGAATCTGCCTCGGGCATGGATGTGTGTGATGTCCTTAGATTAGTTAGGTTTAAGTATTTCTAAGTTCTAGGGGACTGATGACCTCAGATGTTAAGTCCCATAGTGCTCAGAGCCATATTTGTGACTTCTATCTGTGGGGCAGTCTGAACGGAAAAGTCTACGCAAATAACTCGATAATGCTAGAAGACTTTGACAATTCTGGGAACTGGTGCGGCAGAGTTGCGCAAGGTGTATATTAACATACTCGGGCGCCCTCAAAAGTTCTGTGAAGCCCAAGGTCATTTTCAGTGCCTAACGTAATGTAGAAAACAGGTGCAATTCTGTTAATATAGAGTTTCACATTAGCTTATTTGCTGTTTCTTTGGTATCTAATTATTACATGTTTATCTATTTGTTGTTGAATCTGCTCGCGACGAGCAACACTCGTGCGTAAATGGCGAGCAGTCTATACTCCAGTTCGGTTTTTCGTGTGCCATGATTTGTCGTAACCGTCAGCTTTCCTACACCCTGTGCAAAATGATTGCTGCATATCCAAGCCATATGCCTAAAGCTCCTCATTTCAGTAAACATGATGTTCACCACCTTCGGAAAACGTACAAGTGACATAATGCTAAACTGGACGATTCATCTCTCGTCCGAATATCCGAGGTTTAGTTGATGCAGTAGCATGCAGTCGGGCATTGTCTTGAAGCGGAACATCATCTGACGACAGCATACCTCCTAGTTTGTTGTGAATTTGTGGCCTTCGCATTGCTTTGACGTATCCAATCCCATTTATTGTTCACAGTGACAAGAAGCCGAATGATTCAGCCATATGTGGAACTGCAGAGCACCCTGAAGGCGTCTTTCTGCAGACAGACATCAGAAGCTCTTTCTTGCAAAGGAGCAGGAAAGGCGGTTCATCGTTACGACTAATGTATCAGTCTCCATGCTGAGAAAGTCGAAAAGTAGGCAGTCTATATGTGCAGTACCTTTTCGTAAAGAGTTTCTAATATTGTCACGTGACACCAATTCTGGCCCTAGTCAGTTTCGTAATCAGTCGATGTGACTGAGTCCCAAAGTTAATTGGTACTGCTGTGGACGAATGGTTCAGGGTAGCTACATTTCCCGTAGACAATAACGTGAGTGCTGTTCACCCCCCCCCCCCCCCCAAAAAAAAAACTTTTCTAAATACAGGCTGCCCCCACCCAATATGTCGTAAATGCTTGAAGATGCCGCGGTAGGTGACTGCGCGCAAATCTGTGAGCGGTTTGTTACGTGGTTAGTATTTTAATCTTCTGAAATGTTAAAACTGCAATGTTTATTTTTTATGGAACAAGGCCTTCCTAATTATATGTCGGTAGCTACTGAAAACAGAAATAGTAATCCAATACTCGACAGAGTTTGTGATCAGATATTCCTCAAAACATCTCAGAAGTTGGTGGGGGGAAGGAGGAGGAGGAGGAGGAGGAGGAGGAGGAGGAGGAGGAGGAAGAAGATTACGGCACACCGTAATTTCAGTTCAATTGCGACATAAACATACTATATCGCAGCTCAGAGCGAATCCTGGCCATCACATTGAAACACGTATGTAACGCAGCAGCGATGGCGAGGCATTGCAGCGTCTCTGACCAGAGAGTATGCGCTTGACCGCGCGAGTGTTGCGAGCAGTTCGCTAGTTGTCGCTATGCAGAGCAGTACTCTGTCTGTAGTCGTGGCAGTCTGTAGCTCGATTTAGTTGCATGCAGTTCGCCAGTAGTAGTCATGTAGTGCAGTTCGCTACTAGTCGTCATGCAGAGCGGTCGGTCAGTAGTAGCAGCCCAGTGCGGTTGTGTGATGTAGGCGGTCGGCAACACTGGTCAAGATGCTGAATGAGGTATACTGTTAAGTAATATAATCATTAGATAATGTAAAGTTTATTAATTGTAATTAATTTCCAACAAATGCCCCAATAATAATTTTTATTTCAAAAGCATTTTTTCAAAAATTTATTTTTTATTGAACTAAAGATTTCGTTGCACTTCCCATTTCACTCCACATTTTTTTAAAGAAAAAATTTCAGTAAAATCACAAAAAAAAGGAATATTATTATTTGCAATGCAGATCCTCCAAGCCGTGCGCACGAAAAAGAGCAGAAATTTGACATCCAGTTATTCTGAGGTAAGACTTTAATTCTGATTGTTTTACACAGGGCCAATGACCGATATTTCGGTTTAATTGAATTTCATTAGCACTGAATTGTTTTTAATTATTTTTGTGGGAATTTATATTTGAGTCAGATTGCGATTATCAGTTTTATTGTCATTAAATTTATTTTGTGGGGAGGTTACACTCGGCTCCCATTTGTAATAAGTATTGTCTTTTTTTTTCTTTAAAATACGGTGGGGAGGTTACAACATTTAAATAATTTCTTCCCTTCACTCTGACACTCTTTCTGCAAAAGGCTGAGGTTTTCACTGCAGACGTAAAAAGTCTTACAACTTCAGCTGTCTTTCTAAGAGCTTTCAAATGTTAACCACACAGCCGTTTCATATAGAATTTTCAACAAGTTAATAAAGCCGAATTCTATACTGCCAGCGTATTTCACCCACCTCCCTCTCATCCATGGAAAAAGCCACATTATGAGTCTTCATACATTCAATTTTCTGAATAAAGCAGCGAGCGTTACAAGCCAAGGACGTAGAGTGAGTTCCTAACAGTTTAATTTGTTGTTAGGATACACTGGACAAGTAAAAGTTATTGAGATTTTGTTCATCAAGACTGAAAAAAAGAGACTGACTCAATTCAAGAAATCTTAAATCTTCTCTAAATCGCCTTTGACAGGACGTAGCAAGAATACCAAGTGTTGTCCCAGTCATTATCAGCCTGTCTAGCCGGGAGCAACATCTGTACCTCAAATTGCGTTGAAAAGAAATATTAAGTGGAGAAAACTGTGAGCTTTGCAGGCTCCCAGGAAGAATCGGTAGCAATCAAAAAGCTGGTATCCTTATACGGTACAATTTTTACATCGAACTCAGAAAGCAGACATTTTGAGCTTCAGCCAGTCGTGACTTTTATTAACTATTATTCACACTGGAGGTCATCAACATTGTACGGGATGTTTCTTTCTTCTTACACAGGAAATCTGCAGCGTTTAGATTGGTGCTCTGGATGATATGATGTGATGATGGGACGTATCAAAATTACAGTATGTAAGTGAAATATCAGTGTAGACGTGCTAAACTTCATGCGAAAGTTAGTATAAATATTTTCCGCTTTTGGACAAACACAGATACAAATTAACATCACCTTTTAGAAGTGTTGTGACTGTTGAAGTTTCAATTAAACCAATGTGATTATAGACAGACAAATGGTAACACGAACGTTCATATTTGCACTTACTACTGAAAAAAGTGCAAGAACGGATTTACCTAAGCGTAAAGATAAAAGATTCCTTATATTAACGTGTCACACTGGAAAATATACAATGGGGTCGTCTCATCCACGGCCAAACCGATAAGGAAGCTGTTTGATGGCCAACACAATTTTCGTTACAGATTGTTCCGAGCGTGGATCTTTGCAGTGATATTCTAGTCTCTTGATCCGACTTACGAGTTGAAAGTGGGTATTAGCACCAATTTTTGACTGAAGTGTCAATACATCCACAGTAAAGGTTTCGCTTATATTTCGTAGTGGTTTGTGGCCCCGCCAACAGCGTAGCATTATGATGATGAAAAAAGAAAAAAGCAACCAGTGTGTAGCGAGACGAACCCCCCAGGGCTCTCTTTTCAAATGCTCGAAGATAAATGAGAAATTCACGGCAGTATTCAGGGAAAATTCAATAAAAAGAATTGACATGCGTGTTTGTTTAGGTGTCAACGTGTTGACATTCACAGATTGAGTTCTGTTTATGTTCCTTATAATTAGATTGTTACACTTTTAAAAAATCGCATATAATTCGGGGACGTATGCGACAACCTGCCCCCACACCTACCAGACGCGCAGTATCCTGTCCGGCCTGTTACCGCTGTGTCCTGTGTTTTCATATAAGGACGCCATACACTTAGCGTTATAAGCCATAATTACGTCACGCTTCCTATGATTGTGTTATCTTAGAACATATTAGTTGTATAAAACATTCTCGGACATAGAACAGATAACTTGGACAGTAATAAGAAATGTTAATCTAGGTCTATATATAACAGGCTTGCGTGTGTACGTACTCACACTTTTCTCCAGTATCATCCACTGCCACTCTTTCGTGATTTTGGTGGTAGATACCCGTTGGTCTCATGCTGTTAGTGATGGAGTTTGTTGGCGATGCAGGACAATGGATGAGTATGACAAGCAAAAATCCGCGAAATGTGGTGCGTTAAATAATCTTAGTAAAAGCTACGTACACTGTGACTTACGAACTTTACCGTACATGTGGAAATACGTTTATTGTTTCATTCGTCCAATACAATACGACGCTTGCGCGATTTCGTCATTCAGACTTTAATAACGACGTGTAATAGCGCATTTTCGTGAATCACACTTTGCCGACGATCAGCACAAATGTAAGGGAAAAAAATCCAGGTAGACTCGAAGATGAAGTACTCGTAACTAACAACTCAATAATCGAACTGTACCCTAGGGCGATTTCGGGTAAACATTTCTTTTATTCTTCACGAGTACAAGCCTTTCCATAATTCAGCGCGTTTTTGTCAATCACTTCGCTTATTCTTCTTTTGCATCAATTTTGCTGAGTATAATCGTTAGCATACTTCTGTTAGTTACTGTGGATGATTTAATATTATTCATTACATAATTTTATTTCCACATAGGATGCCGAAGCGTAAAACTGTGTTCACACACATGTGAATTCGCAACGAAGAAAATTAGCAGCGCGCAAATTACGTTTCTAAAAAGATAACTGCATTCAAAATACCATTAATGCGATGTGCATCTGTATGCATATCATATCTAAAATGGTACTATGCCTTCGCCCACGCCATATATTCTGGCCCCGGCAATGCCGGCTTTCTCAGCGAGTATGACTTATTGTGTTCAGATAATACAACATATTAATAAACGCAGCGTAAAACTTACTACTTCACCACATATAATATTTATTTTTCAAGGGTCGGTGTTATGTAAATTGAAAGAACAGAAGTCAAAACGAATTCCAGTTAAAAGACGGTGAAGTTTCACTAAACAAAAGATAAATGGTTCAAATGGCCCTGAGCACTATGCGACTTAACTTCTGAGGTCATCAGTCGCCTAGAACATAGAACTAATTAAACCTAACTAACCTAAGGATATCACACACATCCATACCCGAGGCAGGATTCGAACCTGCGACCGCAGCGGTCGCTCGGTTCCAGACTGTAGCGCCTAGAACCGCACGGCCACTCCGGCCGGCCAACAAAAGATAACACGTCACTTGTGAGGGATGATTCCATTGAAAAGGACCCGGCCGAATTCCATCCTTATCCTACCCGAAGCTGAGTTCCTTCTCAGCCTCTGATGATCATGTCGTCGGCAGGATATTAGATCCTACTCGTATTTCCAATACGTGTCGTACACTTACAATCCATTAAATATTGGCTGGTTGTGAGTATAATATGCGCACACGTGTTTGTGTGTTTTTAAGAAATGCTAGTTCAATTCATTCCTACCTTAAGGACCATTGACTTGAAAAGCGTTCCGCTGGTGAAAGAATGATGCAACTGCAGTCTTCGTTGTCTTGTTAGTATAAAATTCCATAGGAAGCACGCTTTTTGTATCCACTTGGTAGAATGGGTTTTTCCAGGCACGAGTGAGGAGTTCTGGAACCGAATGGTCAATACTGGTGCAAGTTGTTGCCAATCAAAGTGAGAGTTCTTTTTTTGCTAGTATCACGATCCCTTCCCCCTCCCCCCACCCCCCTTTCTCTTCGAGACGCCTCTCCACGGAGATAGTAGGAGGGGGGCTTACGGAGCAAGTGTTTGCAAACAGCGGCGTCCCGGGTCGGGGTCCCCGTTTCCTAGCTCGGGCAGGGAAGGGAAGGAAGCGGAGGGGGCAGAAAATTGCCCCGCGGTGGCCAATGGCGCGCCGGCTGACGCAACGCGGGGGTATGAAAAGTGCGTCCGGCGGCGCGGCGCGCATTGCTTGCTGACCGGCGGGCTGAGCAGGGCGCTGCAGACACCGCCTCCCAGGATGGACTCCGCTTCTGGCCGCGCGGCGCTGCCGCAGCTGCTGGCCCTCTTCGCGGCGATGCTGTTGGCTTCCGCGGCCGTCGCCGACGGCTTCTATTACCACGACGGTAGGATCTCTGCTGCCTTACTAACTCCCATCCAGCCATGGCGATGGTGTCTAAAAATTCTAGACGTATACTTCTGAATAGGGCTACCCACTGTAACTTCACTAGTGTCCAACAGGCGTAATGCGTCGGTAAGGGACCGTGCTGCCGTCATAGTGTCCAACGCGCTGAATTGGCATTAAGGGGGTGGTGCAGATTAGACAAGGCCAATCCCGATTTCTTGTTCCATTATTGTTTCCATATACACCGTGTTAAACAGTTCATGTTACACACTTATAGAGGTTGTAGAGAGGATTTAGTAGATAAAAAATTTTGCGTAAGAACTTACGTCCGGAAACGAAGTCCAATGACGCTATAGAGCATCAAACGTATTGGAGCCGGCGCCTGTAAATATATGTATAAATACAGGGTGGTTCCTAGACGATGATACAGACTGTCTAGGATGATGGAAAGGATAAATGCATCAATTCGAAGTTAGGGTCACTGGTTCGGAAACGAACGAGTCGGAAGTTACAAACGATACCTCTGACAGCGGAATACATGTACCGTTACTGTCGTTGCTAAAAAGTAGGGTAAGCAACTTTCAGAAGTGGTGGCATGGATCAAAACAAGAAAAAATGTCTAGTAACCGTGGGCTCTAAAAGCATCCCCACGAAGCTATGAGCACTTGTTAATCATCGCTACTGTGGAACACATCTCCTCTACTGAACAAGTGCTTAAAGCTCCTCGGGGATAGATTTTAGAGCCCAAGTTTACTAGACACTTTTAGTTTTTTTGGTCCATTGTACCACCTCTGAAAGTTGCCTACCCTACAATCTTAGCAACAACAGTACCAGTACATGTATTCTTTGTCAGATGTATCAGAACTATTTTCGCTTATAACTTTCGACTCTTTAGTTTCCGGCACAGGGACCAGTACCTCAAATTGATACATCCTTCTCCACAGTTCCAGAAAGTTTATATCATCGCGGAAACACCCTGTGTATGTACATACATTTACAGGCGCCGGCGCCTATAACTTCGATGCTCTGTAGCGTCGTTGGACGTCGTTCCCCGGGCGTGGGTTCCTGTGTAACGCTTCATCCACGAAGTCCCCTCCAGAAGCATGTAACATGAAATTTGAAACGCCCTGTATAATCCGCAAGGCACTGCAAGATGCATAGCAGAGGGTAAATCGTACAAACACCAGGAATTTTTCGCCCTGTTCCTTTTGCGTGCTGAGCGATGAGAAAAAAACGAGTTACATGCTCTCTACGTGTCCTAATTTCTCTGACTGTAATGACCCGTACACGAGATATACCATGGTAGCAACGATATGGCCGCACTTTATCGAACTGAGTTTCGCGATATCTACGTCGTCGAAAAATTCCCATTTACGTTCCCCGCCTATTTATGTTAGACTTCCCTAAGGGCTATGCCGTCCTCTTACGATAGATCGTCTCTGAATTTGTTCCATTTCTCATGCCATGCCTAACTGATCAGAGATCAAAACGTTGAAACAATGTTCTAGAATTTGTATTGTACGCTATTTCCTTTAGAACTGCATTGCACTTTCCCAGAACCGTTCAAGTAAATTCAAGTCTTTCATTCGCTTTCCGTAACACTGGTTTCCCTAACAATGATTCCATGTCGCATCTAACACCCAATGTCAGTCAGACAGATCGGTACAAACGATGCACGTAGACATATTATCACCCAAATCTACGATATAGTTCGTATTATGTGCTGTCGTCCAGGAGAACGTGCGTAAACTGCAAGTAACAGGTAACACGTGAGCGCAGGAAGAGCGTAACTGTGAGTGGCTGTCGCGTGCGGCTCTGTAGGGAAGTTGGTAGAGCGTTAGTTCGTCGTGCCAAGGGTCGCGAGTTCGAGCCCTGGTGTGTGACTGACTGTCGTATGGAGCTCAGTAGCGAAGTTGGCGAGCGTAAGTTCTTCGTGCCAACGGTCGCGAGTTCGAGCCCTGGTCTATCCATTCTTTGTGCTGCAGTACATTTGTTACCGTTACATGGGACAGCAGGTTCCTGACACATAAAAGGACTGTTCGGAGTCCATAGCAATGTTCTATTGGCAGTCTGCTTTCTCTTCGTTTATTTGAAAGTAGCAAACCCGTGGTGTATATTTGTAGTTTCACAGAACAAACACAAACAATCCGAACAGAAGAGTAAACAAACAATTGCATGATACGTCGGAAGAATTGATAGTAATAATAACAATAGTAAGAATAATAATTGACTGCGAGATGGTAGCACCGCCATACATCTATAAACTCTGAACAGTCCTTTGACGTGTCAGGGAGTTGTCCCGTATAGCAGTTTCATATGTACTACAGAACAAAAGTGCATCACTAGAGCTCTAACCCAGGACCCTTGGTACGACAGACTTACGGTTTACAGACTTCCCACGCGAATTCCATACGACAGATGCTCACAGTTCTGCTTACCCTGTGGTACTTGCCGTTTACGCACGTTCTCCTGGATGACAGCGCATACCACAAACAATGCCAGTGTTTTGTTTCATATTCTATCGATATACGTTTAGTACCGTCCGTTTGTCTGTCGTCTGGAGGTTTGTTTGTTAGTATGAAGCCTAAATAGTTCTAAGATGTGACCAGCACACACCACTAATCTTCTAACCTAATACGATCATGTTTTTCTCTATTATATGCTATTATATGCTATTATATGCTCTGTCTTTAAGGATGACATCGTAGTAGCCTTGAAACTAAACACTAATCTACCTTCCAATAACGTACCATTCCTTTATAAACCGGAGAATTGTTTCCTATGGGCTCTATATCACATACACACTTCAACTTACCCGTATACTAGGAATAAAATTGAACTTTCCTCTGCGTACAGGTGGCCAATTTACGAGCGTTCTTCCTTGCAGCCAAACACCTTTTTTATATTTCTTAATACATTTTGCGTATTCATCACGATTTTATCATTCCGGCAATGAAGCAATACTTCACATAAGCGGGAGACACCTGTTACCAGGTGCAAACTATTGCTGAATGTCCATTATCTGATTGAAATTTTGTAGTTTTACATCTGTGAACCCTTGCCGTAGCTCGAGATTCCTTAGCATATGCCCGAAATAAATTTTTGATATCACCCCAGCAAAGTAGATTTCTAAGTTCAGCTGCAACAAAAAGACACAATTCAATGTCAAACATTTCAACGAGAGAATGTAAATAAATGTCCGCGTCTAATACTAACGTGTTGGTCGGATATTATTATTCCATTGCCTCCCCTATTGTGCATTTATTTTGTTTCTACATCTCTATAGCTATTGATATTTTCCAATACGAATAAGCACTGAGAGATTACCGTCGTACATAGGAAACCTATGACAGTGCTGGGGACAAACGCTTTCCTGTTACCAAATTTGCACATGTTCTTCCTTCTCGCTACAGTAAACGTACTAAATTTACTTTATCTTGGCCATCGTATTACTATTTACCAGTGAAGATTATTGTAGCACCAGCTAGGGAATCATCCATACTTACATGGAAGAGCATCAAACGGCGGTACGGAATTGTAAACATACTGCTGCCCTTATCACTTGCCATTACCACGCAGTGAGCCGTCAATACTGACGTTGCAGTTGACAAAGATCCCAGTAAGACGTCAGCGCTGGCCTTTGGCGTCGCTGAAACGTCAGACGCCACACGTGACAGCGAATCCGATGTTTCGAAAGGCCGTTGTTTGTAACAATATTGGTCTGACCAGCGCCTTTCGCTCCGAATTTGCTAAATCGCTGACGGTCTCAGCTTTTGGCTCGTGTCTTCATCAGATAACTGTAGCTAGGACTGACAGTCAAATTCGTCGCTCATTCAAAAGTTCCCCACTGAACTTCGCACGTGGTCGCAGACGAAAGCTTCATATATCGCTTAAAGCAAATTAAACTTCCGGTTTATTTTGTTTTGGTTTTTTATTTTTTTTCTGAAACGGTGGCGAATGTCATACTCTGGCATAAGAACTGGCTTGCAACTGTCACATTCGCGAGTTACCTGCTGCTTTCCAGTGAGCATTTCTCTTGTAGCTGCACCACTGCGACTGGTCGTGTAGAATCATAAAAAGAGGCTCTCCGTTTACGTCAAGCTCCGGTTGTTGACCCAGTCTGCGAGGCTCTGTGTTCCTTGCTCCAGGTGGCGGACAGTCCGTACTAGTCAAAGCAGATGCAGCATGATCCCCCTCCGTCTTCCGACAGTGCCCATTCTGTTCAATATTGGCTTCAGTCTTCACTGAGATATGAACCACCAATCGTCTTGGTGAGACTGCTACTTGATCGCTCCAGTAACCGTAACTACGTGCGGACTTAGATTTATCACAGGGGGTTTATTGTTTTTGCTGTGCAGTACACTCATGTACGTAACACGTTGCTAAGTACTGCAACTACTGTTTGATGTCAGTCAAAATAAATCAAGTGGAGGGGATACTGTTTATGTGCGATTCGAGATAGCAGATTGCCAATACTGCGTCAGTGATTGTCGATCTGGTAGCTGCGGACAGTTCGATCCTAACGCTGGGTGAAGTGAGTAGTGTCTGCTACAAACGGCCGCTGAGAAAGATTCCTTAATAAGCAGTACCACCTGGAACCCTTGACGCCGGTCCACACGCCACTATATGCTTGCACATGCAGTTGTTGTTGTGTGGTCTTCAGTCCTGAGACTGGTTTGATGCAGCTCTCCATGCTTCTCTATCCTGCGCAAGTTCATCTCCCCGTACCTACTGCAACCTACATCCTTCTGAATCTGCTTGGTATATTCATCTCTTGGTCTCCCTCTACGATTTTTACCCTCCACGCTGCCCTCCAATGCTAAATTTGTGATCCCTTGATGCCTCAAAACATCCCCTACCAACCGGTCCCTTCTTCTCGCCAGGTTGTGCCACAAACTCCTCCCCTCCCCTATTCTATTCAATACGTCCTCATTAGTTACGCGATCTACCCATCTAATCTTCAGCATTCTTCTGTAGCACCACATTTCAAAAGCTTCTATTCTCTTCTTGTCCAAACTATTTATCGTCCATGTTTCACTTCCATGCATGGCTACACTCCATACAAATACTTTCAGAAACGACATCCTGACACTTAAATCTATACTCGATGTTAACAAATTTCTCTTCTTCAGAAATGCTTTCCTTGCCATTGCCAGTCTACATTTTATATCCTCTCTACTTCGTCCATCATCAGTTATTTTGCTCCCCAAATAGCAAAACTCCTTTACTACTTTAAGTGTCTCATTTCCTAATCTAATACCCTCAGCATCACCCGACTCAACTCGACTACATTCCATTATCCTCGTTTTGCTTTTGTTGATGTTCATCTTATATCCTCCTTTAAAGACACGATCCATTCCGTTCAACTGCTCTTCCAAGTCCTTTGCTGTCTCTGACAGAATTACAATGTCATCGGCGAACCTCAAAGTTTTTATTTCTTCTCCGTGGATTTTAATACCTACTCCGAATTTTTCTTTTGTTTCCTTCACTGTTTGCTCAATATGCAGATTGAATAACATCGGGGAGAGACTACAACCCTGTCTCACTCCCTTCCAACCACTGCTGCCCTTTCATGCCCCTCGACTCTTATAATTGCCATCTGGTTTCTGTACAAAGTGTAAATAGCCTTTCGCTCCCTGTATTTTACCCCTGCCACCTTCAGAAATTGAAAGAGAGTATTCCAGTCAACTTTGTCAAAAGCTTTCTCTAAGTCTACAAATGCTAGAAACGTAGGTTTGCCTTTCCTTAATCTAGCTTCTAAGATAAGCCGTAGGGTCAGTATTGCCTCACGTGTTCCATTATTTCTACGGAATACAAACTGATCTTCCCCAAGGACGGCTTCTACTAGTTTTTCCATTCGTCTGTAAAGAATTCGCGTTAGTATTTTACCGCCGTGACTTATTAAACTGATAGTTCGGTAACTTTCACATCTGTCAACACCTGCTTCCTTTGGGATTGGAATTATTATATTCTTCTTGAAGTCTGAGGGTATTTCGCCTGTCTCATACATCTTGCTCACCAGATGGTAGAGTTTTGCAGTAAATCGCCGCATATCTCGTGCGTCCACTTTTCGATTTACTATGGGCCTTTCGTTACTCGGTATAGGAAATAACTTCCAGCGGCAAACAGGGACACTCCCACCGTGCATTCTTCACATTTAGTTTAGGGCTCTGCAGTCGGTGTTAGTAACTTGTCTTACAAAAGGTAAATAAGTCAATAAATAAAGGGAGAGTGGCAAATGGGCGAATCACCGTCAAAATGCTCCAGACATAGACTCCGTAAATGACGTAAGTTTTTCTATGTTAATTTACGCCCGAGCGGCGGGTAAACCCGAAGACTCGCAGAATTATTTGAACGTGTACACGGAAACATGGTTACGTATTGAAGCTCATACGACAGAACGCCTTTATGAGGAAATCAACTAAACCTCTCAGAAGCTGACAGTGGCTTCATAATTCCTGAAAACAAGAAGAAGCTATAAAGTTCCGGGATTTTCGACTGTACTGTCCAAGCAAGCAGTGAGCGAAATTACACCGAACAGTCTCAGAGATATGTACATAGTTTTGAAGGAAGATTTCATAAAGGCAAATGAAGTACCTCAGATCGAATAGATTTAATTACTGACGTGAACTCTTTGTGGTAGACAATCCGCAATCATTATGTTTTTTTATTTTTTAAAAAACAAGTTTACCTGTTTTGACGCAGGTTCTACCGTTTTCTCTGTTGATAAATTAAAAGCAACTGCCTTTATTATCCTGTTAGCTGTGTTCCTTGCACTTTACTTTCTAGTAACATCTGCGACTGCTGTACGTGTAAAACTCAACAATGAACTCTCATACCTCACTTAAAATAGTGACACGGAAACAGACATTTTTGAATTTTAGACTTCCCTCTGCACCCAAAGACGGGAAACACTAAACTGGACAGTTCCGATTAGCGAACCAGATTCGCAGCGACTTCCGGCCCACACAATCCCAAGCGGAATCTCCGAACTCTGTCTCCTATTTTGTGCTGGTCGTCTTCTGCAGGAAACAGTTTCTTCCGCCCCGTCTCAGAGCTTAAGCCTTCCGGCTCTAAGTGGGTGCCTGTCCGTTGTTCGTTAACGGCTCGGCTGCTCTCGTAGCTTGACGGCTGCAGCTTACTGTCAGTCTCGTCTGGCTATGCTATTTTGTAACATACACCCTGGTTAAAACGTCAGAACGGAGCGAAGTGACGCACCGACGACGACAACGAGTTTGTTTCCCAAAGTAGCGGGGTTCAGATCTCTAGCCAACTTAATTTCAAGTTTTCCATCAGCAAATCCAGGCCGTTTCTATATGTCATTCTTGTTTCATCCTGGCCTTCCTCCAGTTTCCATCGAGATTCACGTACAGTAACACCTCATTTTTCCGTTCGTACACTGTTTAATTTAGTTACATTGCCTTGCGTCTTTGTTTTGGCTAGGTTACGCTGTGGAATTTCTCGGTAAACATTTATTAGAAATGTTGCATAAGTTCACGCACAGCTTCGTAAGTCTTCTCAGACTTAAATTAGACCTGAAATAATTGAAGAGAAAGAAAAAAAGCCTCTTACACGCTTTTGTAGTGGCAAGAAATTGGCAAGCCTATTGAACACCTTATGCTTTTCCAGCTATTGAAGTGTGTTAGTGAATAGCCGCTCCAGGTACTAACATGTCCTTTGACTGTATCCCAAAAATTACTAAGTTATTTACAGGGCATTAATTTTTCATTGTATTGTCAAAACACTGAGCTAATCTCGATGTGAGAAATTCTCCTATTGTCAGGTATGAAATGTAATTAAACTGTGTTTGATGAAAATTCAGTTTTTACTGGGTCGTCATTCATTTCTTGTGTGATGAAAAAGAAAACAAAATACTTCTATCATAATCTTACTGCCTATTCCCTTTGATGGTACAGTCAGTTTGCTGTATCTTACCAGTTTTGTCAATTGTACTTGTCACGGTTTCTTTTAAAGGTCACACTCCGTAATAATGATGTCCCCAGGTCAGCCTTTTTTCCCCCACCAGAATTCAATCATCAAGATTATGAGCAATTGGTTAATTAGGTTTATTATTTCCTTTCACATTTGTTGCATCACGTCTTTTTCCTATTAATGTCCTATAGTATTTACTCATTGGATTTTCGCAGTTATTATTCTTATTAAAAGTTAAAAGATCTTTACAGAAAGTATTTGTCTGGACTTTGGCGAAAGTGATCAGACATTTGAAACAAGATAGTAGACGCTTTGGAAGTGTTTTCGCATAGAAGAATGCTGAAGACTATATTGACATATCGCATTACTAAGGAGGAGGTACGGAAATGAATTTGGGGAAAAAAGAAATTATGGCCCAACTTTACTAAAAGAAAGGTTTGGTTGATAGGACACCCTTAGGCGTCGAGGAACTGTGAGTTTGGCGATGGAGAGAAGCGCGCTGGGTAAAAATGCTAGACGAAGACCAAGGTTCAAGTGGATATATAGTATGTAGTTACGCTCAGATGAAGCAGCTTCTACAGGTTAGACCAGCGTAGAGAGCTGGGTCAATACTCTTGGGACTGAGGACGACAAAAACATTAGTATTAGTACCAACTGTTCCGTTGTCTCTCATGTTTCTTTCTTTATCGTTCTTCTGAAATGCAGGCTCTCGATTACAGGAAAAAGTGCTTTAACGAAAGTGCGTCTGTGTACTTCTATAGCGACTGTATCATCAGTGCCCAGCCCAAACAGCTAAGGACAGAAACTTAAAATTTGGGGAAGATGTTGATCTTACACTGTAGGCGTCGTTTAAGTAGGGATTTTGCGAAATAGGGGATGAAAGTTTAAAAAAAAAAAATGTCGCTGTTAAGGCTAGACCTACGAAAATTGGCATTTAGTTTCTCTGTCAGAAATAAGTTGTTTCAGCATTTTTGGAAATTTAATCCCTATGAGGGTGAAATACTGAGTGAAAGTTTTTGAAAATAATTAGTAATGATTATTACAGTATTTTTAAAGCTACATCTATGAAAATTGGTATTTGACTTCTCGGTTAGAAACTACATATATTTTCTAACCGAGAAGTCAGATACCAATTTTCATAGATGTAGCTTTATATATATATACTCAGTATTTCACCTTCATAGGGATTAAATTTCCAGAAATTATGAAATAATTTACTTATTTCTGACTGAGTAACTAAATGCCAATTTTTTAGGTCTACCTTTAAAACTGCCTTAACAGCAACGTATTTTAAAAAAAATCCTTCTTCCCCAATTTCTAAAAATCCCCCTTCTTAAACGACGCCTACAGTGTAAGGTATATATACACGTGTTTCAGTGTATTTGGAAATTCAACCACTAAAGGTGTGAAATACGGGATGAAATTTTTCAGAAAATATTTCGTTGTACTGAAATTTTTAAAGCTAGATCTGTGAACTTGGTATTTCACTTCTCGGGTTAGATATAAGGAATTGTGTGTTAGGTGTGAAAGTTCCTATGAAAATGTCACCTCAAGAATACAAAAGACGTGATTAACAGAAATCCTGGAGTCCAGCTACCAGAAGCGCTTTTTGGTCAGAAGTACATTCGGAAAACACCGTGTTCCTAAGGCCTTGATTAGTATGAAAAGTTTAGAAGATTAAAGAAAAAAAAATATGCAGAGCAAACAGTGTAGGCGAGTGAACCAGCGGGCGTTAAGCTGGTCTTTAAATAAGCCACGGTGTGAAAATAAGGATGTACAAGTAGCGTTGACTCTCTTTTCCTAGACCGACAGTAGTAACAGAAAAGCACGATGATATTGCAGCAGGTAGTAAAACGGCCGGGAGAGCAATGTGTAATATCTTTATTGCCAAGACGCGGACGCCGCGACGGAAGCAGCTCTCGTGCGAACCCCGTATTGTGGGCGCGCCACTCGGGGGTGTGTTCACGCCCGACTGGAACGATGGAGCTTCGGCACAACAGGTGAAAGACCCGCGAACCGCCTCGAGGCGGGCAGCGGAGAAAGGAAAGGAAAGGAAGGGAAGCGCACACAAAAAGCGCTGGGGCGGCGGCGCGCCATTGTCTAGGCAGGTGGGCCAGCGTCTGTCTCCCCACACCCCACGCCGTCTCCCTGCTCCCGCTTTTATTGGTCGCCAACTCGCGCCGCGACAACACTCGGCGTCTGTCTTTCATATTGAATCAACGTGTTCCTTCGTCAGCTTCTATGGGTCACCATTTGTGACCTTTTCGGCTCTTTCCTACACCTTCTTAAAGAAATAGCTGCGTTTTTAGCAACCATGTACAACCGCTCGGTCTAAGAAAGACTCGTACCTAAACAAGGGGAAGCTGCACAGGTCACTTGAGTAGAAGAAGGGATCGGTTGGTAGGACATGTTCTGAGGCATCACGGGATCGCCTATTTAGTATTGGAGGGCAGCGTGGAGGGTAAAAATCGTAGAGGGAGACCAAGAGATGAATACACTAAGCAGATTCAGAAAGATGTAGGTTGCAGTAGGTATTGGGAGATGAAGAAGCTTGCACAGGACAGAGTAGCATGGAGAGCTGCATCAAACCAGTCTCAGGACTGAAGACTACAACAACAACATCATTGACACTGAATGGCAATAGGATAAATGAACGTATACTCTGTTCGAATATTATAAAATATCTCCAATAAAACAGTCACTGATGCACGATTGGCAGTGGATTCAGAAAATATCGATCTTTTGAAACACAGCTAGCTTTTCATTCAGAAATGCTACAAAAAGGTTTTTTGTACATGGTTGCTAAAAACGCAGCTACAGGGTGGCGCACGAAATATGTTACCATTTTGTTTTTGAATATAAACTTTATTGTCAATACAATCTGAAAGGAACATATACAACAATGAAGAGCCTTCCATGGAGATTTGTTCTAAGTCAGCACATGCTCAATATGTCCACCATTTCGTTTCCTAACTTCCTTCAAACGAACACTGAAGTTAGTGATTACCCTACGGCACATGTCTTCCGTAATTTCACTGCAAGCTTGAAGAATAAGTCTTCTGAGCTCCATTAAATCACGTGGACGTTTCGCGAAAATTTTTTCCTTTAGGTACCCCCAAACAAAAAAGTCACATGGATTGAGGTGTGGACTATTGGGGGCCAATTTTGTCCGTCATTGAAGCGACCTGGAAACCTGAGTGAAATGAAATGATCCACATGTCGAAATGCTCGTCTAAAAACTCTAACACAGAGTTTGCAATATGTAGCCTTGTTCCATCTTGGATGAACCACTGCGTGTTTAAGGGCAAGGCAGTAGCAAGAAGCTGTGGAGTGAAGCTATTGCGAAGCATGCTCAAATAACACTCGCTGTTCATAGTTTCTTCAAAGAAAAAGGGTCCAATAAGTCCGTAACTGGAAATTGCTGCCCACGCTGTAATCCTCGGAGCATAATGTTGTCGTTCATTAAGCACTTGTAGGTTTTCAGTGACCCAAAAGCGTACATTTTGTTCGTTAACCACCCCGTCTAAATGAAAATGCGCCTCGTCTGAAAACCAAACGTTGTTGAGAGTTTCTTCCCTTCCCTCCTCCCACTGAGCAAACAGTAGTCTCTGCTGCGGTTGTGTTCTTCAGTGAGCTTCTGTGCACAGGTCTTCTTGCATGGGTACATATGGAGGTCACTTTTAAGAATGCGTTGAACGGAGCGTCTGGATATTCCCAGTTGCACTGCTGCCTTTCTGCATGATTTCCCGGGACTTCTCTGTACAGCAACTCGTACCGCTTCAATATTCTCCGGCGAACAAAGAGGCTTAGGTCGAGGTCGCTTCGCTTCCAATACTGTCCCTTCCTGTACAAATTTATCGTACAACCTGTGGATGGTCTTCTTGCAAGGGACCCATCGTGTGTTAAACTGCTGTCGAAAACGCCTCTGAGTCACAACAAGGTTTTTTGTTTCATGAAACACAATTGCCGATGGTTGCTGTGTCGTCAGTCTGCGATTGTCATCCATTGCTGCTTACTAGTTTCCTAGCGGCAGTATCGTGAATAACACGTCATTTCGTAACTCATTTGTTTTTCCAAGCTCTGCTGGTACTGCTGTAGAGATTCCAGCGGGATATCTAATGTGCGTCGTAAATTGTGAGAGAAACAATTGGTAACACATTTCGTGCGCCGCCCTGTAGCTGTATTTTTAGCAACCATGTACAAAAAACCGCTCGGTCTTAGAAAGAATCGTAGCTAAACAAGGGGAAGCTGCACAGGACACATCAATACACAAGTGCGGAAATAAAAGTAACCCGCAGAATTATTCGATCATTGACACTGAATGGCAATAGGATAAAGGAACGTATACTCTGTTCCTTTATTAGAAAATATCTCCAATAAAACAATCACTGATGCACGATTGGCATTGGATCCAGAAAATTTCGATCTTTTGAAACACAGTTAGCTCTTCATTCAGAAATGCTACAAAAAGGGGATCTCAACATGATCCCATATCTAGATTCGCATGACGTTTTTGACAGCATTGCTCACAAGCGGCTTCTAATCAAATTGAGTGCCTGTGGAGTCCCAGTTGTAGGACTGGATTCACGATTACATGTCGTAGTGATTGACTGGAAGCCATCCAGTGAAACAGAAGTAATATCTACGGTTCCTCAACGAAGTTCTACAGGTACTGCGCTATATGGGCAAGCAGGTTTCCTCGACGAATTTCATTGATGTAATCTCCTTGTCTGATGACCCGATAATATTTCATCAAAACACTATCCTAATCTATATAAAGGATTTAGGAGACAATTTGAGCCGCCCTCTTAGAGTGTTTGCAGACGTCGTTTACAGTCCAGTAAAGCCAACTGAAAATCAAAAGGAATTGCAAAACGATTTAGACAAAATATCTGAGCAACAAAAGTCTGAATTCCTCTTCCTGAGTTTTCAGAAAAACCTTTGTTAAGCTTTGGTTACATGATAAATAATGCAAATTCAAAGGCTGTCGATGTACCTAAATAACTAGTGATTACAATTAGGAACAACTTAAATTGCACGTAGAAAACGTTACGAGGAAGGCGCCCCAAAGGCTTGAGTTTTATTAGCAGAGCCCTTAGAAGGTGCAACAGGACTGATTAACAGATTGCCTACATTACGCATATCCGGCCTGTCCTGGAGTGTTTTTGAGTGGCCCCTACAAGAAAGTACTGACTGAGTACATCCAAAAAGTTCGAAGAAGGGTAGCCAAAGCTCGCAAGTTAGATGTGTGTTCTTTATTCCAGTGTACTATTCTACAGTGGAACGGTCGAGAAATTGTGTGTGTGTGTGTGTGTGTGTGTGTGTGTGTGTGTGTGTAGGGCGGGGGGGGGGGGGGGGGGGGTTTACAGCCGTCAGTCAAAAAATTTGTTAAATGCAGTTCTCCGCACTAGTGTATCCTGTGCAAGCCTCTTTGTCTTAGCAACCAACATATTGCTTTTTTTCAAGTCTTAGGCAGTCTCAACAATTTTTACTTCTTACACTTCCCTCCATTACATAATTATTTCTTCATGTCTCAGCTTTCCTTTAGTCAAGTTACACTGAATCTGCAAGAGAGAGCTATATGGCACTCTGGTTCGATGGTCGATAACGAAATTGTATCAAAGTCGACCGCGACACATAACAAACAATCCTTGGACTCTAATCAAAATTTGTATCAAGTGAATTCTATTTTTTCTGTTAGGCATAAGCCACATTTATGCCACTAGTACAGCAGCTTGCTGATTTCGTTGATACCATACAATTCCTCCAATTGTATTTTAGGATAACTGTAAGGAATTCATATTCCCTATGTTCAAAAATTTCTCTACCATAAAACATGGATCCACAGCGACTAATGACCGTAACAGGGTAATAGGTATCATGGGGGATCAGTTTGGCTCACTAATTCCAGTACTGTATCATACATAAACAAAGGAAGATCTTCAATAATATTCAAATCCAGTTACAGCAGTGCTGGAGGGTAAAAAAATATTGCTTTTCACCTACAACTGTAATCCAAAAGCATTACATTTATTAATAGTGCTAAAATATAAATCTGAGAATTAAATTCTCTGTATGTTTTGGAATTATTGCAGACTTGAAAAGTTGAGGACCAGTTTTGGTATCAGTACAAAAATTCCTTTAAAATGGGACATTTTTTACGCAAGTTCTGTAGTTTTAAATTTCGTAACAATGACTTACTTTCGTTTCGCTATGATTGCCCGACAGATTTTAGGAAATAGTGCACTCAGTGACGGTTATTATTGCGTCAAAAAAATTCACAAAAATTTAAAGTTCAATAGCAAAATGCTTTTACGTCATTATTAACATAAATGAAAATAGAGCTAGCCTTCACGCACATTATTTATATTTTAAATACATTTTTATATTTCATTTTTGTGATATCACAGCCCTTAAGCTGGTGGAGAGAAAGATGTCTTTCAGTACATTTTACACACATACTAAGCCTCACTTGAATGAATTGATGTGGTAGATCACGTAGACCTGCAACACTTTTAATTTTTTTGAACGTTGGTCGAAACAATACATATACATTCCGATGTCAGTCGTGAGTATCTTTTGTGAGTTTTTTTACCAAATAAATACTGAGCTATGAAACACGTTTTGAGATTCAGTATTCATTTAGCTCACAGTCACAAAGAAACAGGTGTTCTTTGAAACCAGGTACCTCGAATACACAAAGTTTATATACAGTACATCGATAAAATCTTAAAGTTGGATTAGTGACATGCTTTGTTCAGTAGGGGGTTAGACTTTTTTCAACGAGTGAAGCATAGATAACGCCACATATTTAAGCATAATTCTGTACCACCGTGTTTCAAAAGCTTGTACAGGATGAACTCGAAGCTGTAATGTTCCTTCCTTCCCTTCAACACAGGAGACACAGTTACTTACTCGTACAGCTCATGAAATTTCCCTTAGCAACAAATAGCGGACCGATTTCGACAAGGCTCTTTGAAACCAGGTACCTCGAATCACTTGGAGTCACTTCTTGACCTGTTGGGAAACAACATGCCATTGGTATGTAAAGGTCTTAATCAAAGCGCTCACTTGCGTGCATGGTAAGTGCCGAAGTTCCCGCAGTGGCTGAAGTGGAGCTCTGGTCTATGTGAGCCGGTACCCCCATCCTAGGAATGTGGCGTAGCGCCAGACGATAGGCGTTTGCGGAAACGCGTCTGACCCACTTGCAGAAGAGACGCCGACGTCTCCGGCGCATATTAACTCTCGCAATCGGTGATCCGCGGCAGGTCAAGTTTGCCCCCAATTCCAAAGTCCTCCCCGATAGCACGAGTCTTTTACGTAAGACCACGTGCGTCAAAAATAAAAATATGCGTCATTCGTAGGCGTTATCTGCGAACGGGCCTTCAATGAAAGGACGATAAGAGATCAAAAACCAGCTGTTACAAACTCTCAACAAATCCAATTGAAATTACATAACTGCTGTACAGTTTATTAATTGTGCTGTTATTTTGCTTCCGGCCATCATAACAGGTGGGACGTAAACACAAATCTTTACATCAGCTGTCTCTCCCCCAGCGCCCTATCAACAGAGTTGGCTTAGTAGTTCCTTTCGCATTCGGAAGAAACAGTGTTTAAATATCCGCGTGGTCATCCGGAGTCATGTTTCACAAAATTTCCCTAAATCACGGAAAAATTATTCCAGGAGTTGTTTAAGAAAGGGACACAGCAGATTAGCTATCTCGTCTTTGTACAATCGAAGCTTGTGCTCTTTCTACTATGACTCATTCGCCGAACAGACGCTAAGCTCTGGTCTTCCTCTTCCTGGTTCAGAGTGATTAGTCACAGTAGTTAAAAGAAATTTAAAATTTACACCAGGCTATAGCCTAAGACACCAGCCCGCTCCTATTCTCATTTCAGCTCTTAAACTAAGGTCAGTGTTTCATTCGAGAAGGTTAGGAACGAATTTTGTAAACTTTCGTCACTAGCACCAAGAGAGTAGCGCCTACAGTCAGCCGAGCAGTCACTGCTTTCCGAGTCATTAAACTTAGAAGTATCCAGACTGCTTAGAACATTAAACACACACCGAACGCACACTTCACCTTTTCATCTACAGTGGTCGTCACGAAACTAGGCAGGTCAAGGTAATTTTACCAGCTTCAAAAACCGCCAGTTAGTGATAATTTCCAATTTTTAGTAAAAATCCTGAAAAAGACTTAAAAATTTTTAGTCGAGAATTTGATAGCGTGCTTTCCAAAAGAAAACTGTTTCCAGTCGTTACGGCAACAAGTAAAAACGAATAGCAATGAGTGTAGCATTCAACCATTTTATGTCCATCACAACGCGTTTCGAGAAACATTGCTCTCATATCGCGTTTCCAAACTCACCTCAAGAGGTACATTTGCGTCGTTCATAAAATGAAGTACAATAAAAACACATTAGACTGTGGGCCCTCGTCTTACACTAAAATCTTAGACTTTTATCGGTAGCCGACCAATCTCAAATCGTACCAGGCGCCAGATGCGGTCTGATCAGCTGTGGGCTCCAGGAATCTCAAGTTGACGTTTCTCCAGGTGTTGAATTGTGTGCAGAACATGTAACGATTGAATGCGACCAGTTATTACTATTACAATATGAGAAGCGCTACCGTGCATCCTTAAAATGGACGACATTAAGGAAAGACCAACGTTACAAGAAAATTTCAGGAAAAAATGCCTTCTTTACTGTAACGTTTGGAAAAGGCCAAAAGCACGAACATACGTGGACTGAAAAATGTTTGGACATTCTCAATTTACACATACGTGCGCTATATATTTCAGCGGGAAAACATAAGAGTATTTTCAGCCAAAAAAATAAAATAAAATACCACAAGAGATGTGGAATTGTTTCGTCTGTTACGACAAAATGTAAAAGCTAATGAATTTTCGTTCTGTTGGACCGCGTAGAAATTTCCAGTGAAAAATCAAAAAATTAAATTCATAATTTTTTAATATCTGACGTGACATTTCATCGTGTCACCTATAAATGCCTTTTAATTACGAAAGGTTCCTTGAGCGCCACGATTCCTTTTCCGACAGTTCGGCTTGATAGGATCGAGAATATTCCCTACCTCCCTAAAATTTTACATTAGCAACAACTATAGAATCTTCATTCATCACCCAGAACACCTATGTACATAGTGCAAAAGCGTGCAGGAAAGCGCGGTGCCTGTACGTACTCGGAGGCCAACATTTCCCTTGGAATCTTGCCAATTACATTTGTTAGTGCGGTTTTGCGAAATCAAAGTTTCGTTCAGATAAACGAAAGACCTATTGTCCTCTTTATACAATAAATGCATAGCCAGTAAAGACGTAGCTCTCTAGACGTCAGTATCCACTCGTTCCGTAGGATATTTTTGTACATAGTTACATTTTCTGAACTTCAACCCGATGTCTTTTAGAAGGGGAAGTTCAGTATAAACTGCACTGGCAGCGTAGTACTCTACTCTGTTTTAGTACTGCGGGCCATTTCTCTATTAAAATTGTCCGTTTAAATAAAACTGCTTTCCCATTTATTTTCCCTTCGCGGGGAATAGAAGACAGCAATCACAACTGCATCCTCTGAGGAAGTTACAAAGGCGCAAACTTGTTGCACTGTCCTTTCTCAGACTCCACATATTTCTGTCGTCAGTTTTTCGCTAGTGCAAAGTTAATGTTCCGTCCAGCTAGTTCGTCTTGAGCAAGTTTGTTGAAAACCTTGAAGACATTAGATTTACAACTCAAGTTCCTTTTCTAAAGTCAGTTCGGTCCCAGCAAACGTAAAGAAGACGGGCTAGCAACTATGCTATGGCCAGAACGTTGCTCTTCACTGTGACTCGTTCTTATCAGTAAAGGAGAAAGAGTTAAGGGACAAAACGAAACCAACCACACTGAAATAGCGGATTGTGACCACTATAGTCAGATACGGGAACGATGGCGGTTCGCACTGGTCGAGGGATGGATGGGGATTCCATTGTTACTGGCCCTAACCGACAGTTGCGGTACGCGCATACACGTGCTTTGCGCTTGAAGGATGTGTATATCCCGCATATTATGTCTCCCGCTTGCTTATGTACCGGGTAGTGATAATTAAAATGCAGCTAGCCACAGAGGTCCATTGTGTGCTGTAATTATCATGTGGCAGCGAGACTTCGTACATATGCTAATGCGATAATGCGGAACTGATTTGTGCTGGAAACATGTTAGTTCCAATTTTGTCCACCAAGCGCAAATCTGGCGCTGTGAATACAAGAGAGACTTATAGAAATGTTTCCATATGTAGTGGATTAGGTACAGGATGTGGGCAGGAAAGGCCAACCGGGTGAGAGAGAAACAACGTTGATTTTATTATTAACCGCCGCTTACATAATTTGTGCACTACGAGCATCGGAGACGTCGACGAGAGGCTGTGCCCGTAAAATGACGTTATCCACAGTCGCTTGCAGCATTTCTGGTGAAATGTGAGCAACTTGTTTCTGTATACTGACCTTCAGATCAGGTAGAGACCAGACGAGTCCCCGGTAAACGCAAACTCTTTCTTTTAGATATCCCCAGAGCCAAAAGTCACACAGATCAGGTGATCTTGCAAGCCGTGCATCTGGAAATGGCCAGGAGGTAAAACATTCACAGGAGGTTGCAGTAAGCATATCTTCCACTGTTTGAGCGACATGAGATGACGACAGTCGTTTCCACAGAGTTTCGCTTTTCCAAAGCAGTAATCACATGGTCTAAAAGGACGACTCGATAACTTGCAGACGTCACGGTACGCCTGACTGGTCCTCTGGGTTTTTCAAAGAAAAACCGGACAGAGAATGAACGTGCATCCACGTCACGCAGTCACATACGGCGAGTGCAGTGGCTTTTAGTGCACAGCTCTCCTTTCAACAGTACGTAAGTTCTGTGTATTTACTGCACGCTGTAGCGTAAAATGTGCGTCGTCACTTCATGGAATATTGACCGGCCACATGTCATCGGCCGGCCGCGGTGGTCTCGCGGTTCTAGGCGCTCAGTCCGGAACCGTGTGACTGCTACGGTCGCAGGTTCGAATCCTGTCTCGGGCATGGATGTGTGTGATGTCCTTAGGTTAGTTAGGTTTAAGTAGTTCTAAGTTCTAGTGGACTGATGACCACAGCTGTTAAGTCCCATAGTGCTCAGAGCCACATGTCATCAACTTCTGTTCGTGCCAGAAACTGAAGAGTAAATTCAGGAAGTTGCCGCAGGTCATGAGATTTCAGTCGCTTCACGTTCGTATCTTGTACTGGTACCAGTGCAAAACAGCCCGCAAAACTTTCAGTACTGTTCACCATGGGATGGACAATTCTCGTGTCACTGCACGAGCAGTAGCATTCGCCGGGGCACGTGCTGCATGGTCAGTCACAGAAACAGCAACTTCATCAATGACTTCCACCGACAAAGGACTCCTTACGCTTCCAGGTGGCACAGCAAGCTCGCTCGTGTTTTCGAATTCCATGATCCTCTTCTTTAAACCATTTAATGACATCTGGCCCCACCACAGACCTTTCAGTCGGCGATGCTCTCAAATGCGGCATTGTAATTGCTGTCGTTGATATAAAACAATTTCACTAACAGCACACGGCCTCTCTTCTCGATGACGATACTGTTCATTCACGTTATGGGTTGTCAAATGACTTCGTCATGCGGTGTGTACAGCGCCAGATTTGCGCCTGTTAGCCAAAATTGGAACCAATTTTTCATCCAGAGTAAATCGGTTCCGCATTAACGCATTACCATACGTATTAAGTTCGACGCCATACGATAATTACAGCCCACACTGAATCTCCGTGAGTAGTTGCGCTTTAATTATAACCATTCCACAGAATTTGTCGCTCACCACCACAATCAGCGGTGCAACTCGCAACAAACGCAATAAAGATACGCTAAATAACTACCTACGATCACGTTTAATGCTCGCATTGACGACGACATTCACAGCGGATCGCTCACAACAATACAGGACTCTCATTGGCTCTCGGAGAACACGTGACGTAGGTGTGCACAACAAGCTTAAACTCGACCGCCCACGGTTGGACTGAAGGGCCACGGCAAAGCGAGTTCAGATTCAAGGGGATGACGTGTGCGACCTTGGAATGCAGGACATGTGCTACGCCGGACATTTGCCACACTTGCCCCTTCGCCAGGTAGCGATTCCTCAGGTAAAGAGGGACGCCCTTCCTACTTCTGTCCGCCTTCTAACCTCCGTCTCCACATGTTACTCGATATAACTAGTACGTAAGGGACCTTCTTCTTTGACATCTTGACCAAATACGGAGCTTCTTTTCCGAAATAGAAATATTTATAACTTTTGGGAAACGAAAGCAGTACCGACGATTATGTCAGTATGTAATTAGTTCTGCCAAGTATAAATATAGATCCCTCTGTCCGTACAGTAGCTTCCTTTCACGCTTACTAACTGCGATAGAAACAGTCCATCGCCATGAGAGCAACAAGAAAGAAAAGATGTAAAGAGAATGCCAATGTACGCTAATCATTTCTTTTTGATCACCGCATTTGTGCCTACTTTAATTACTACAACTGCATGCCCAAAAGACAATAAGGAAAGAAGAAATGGGCATGTGAATGTTTGAAAAGATAAACGACACACTTCATATTAATTCACTCTCTAAAATGCGATATCCCTTGCGGCGAAACATTAGTTGTTAAAGTGTAGCGGGACAATGTTTAAAACATGACTGAGAATACGTTCACTAAATAGAGATAAGATCATCTATGTTTGGCATGTCATCTAAAGTCGACATGCAATTTTAAAATGTTAGAAATAAGGAAACGAAGTAATACAGAATGCAATGCTTGTAACGTACGTTGTTGTTCTACATTGTTTAGCTCTGGTATTTACAGGGTCACAGAGAAAGCATGCTACGTTTCGGAGGGAAAAGCCGTAATTGTAATCATCTGCACTACAACAGAAACAAGAAGCACGACTTAAGGAAAAATAATGTAATATGTGTTCCAGCTCACAAGCGACATTGAAGGAGATTGTTCCTGTGACTTAGTATGAGCAGAGGTTACATTCGAGAAGCGGAATAAATTAATAAGTGCCTCCTTGTACCCACTCCCGACAGTTGCTGAACAGTTCAAAGAAAACTTGAGTCTTATCACAAATAGGTACCCCACTCATACAATTATAGTTGGCAGTGACTTCAATCTACCTTCCGTATGTTGACAAAAATACATATTCAGACCCTATTGTAGGTAGAAAACAACTTCCGTAATTGTTACAAATGCTTTTTTAACAATTATTTTGAACAATTAGTTGACGAGGCCGTTCAAATTGTAAATGGTTACGAAGACACACTTGACCTCTTAGCCACAAATAATCCTGAGCATCACGACGGACACAGGGATTAGTGAACACAGAGTCGTAGCGAGGCTCAGTTCCATAACAAAGAAATTCACCAAAACTAAACGCGAAATACTAGGTGATCAAAAAGTCAGTATAAATTTAAGAACTGAATAAATCACGGAATAATGTAGATAGAGAGGTACAAATTGACACACATGCTTGGAATGACATGGGGTTTTATTAGAACCAAAAAAATACAAACGTTCAAAAAATGCCCGACAGATGGCGCTTCATCTGATCAGAATAGCAATAATTAGCATAACAAAGTAAGACAAAGCAAAGATGATGATCTTTACAGGAAATGCTCAATATGTCCACCATCATTCCTCAACAATAGCTGTAGCCGAGGAATAATGTTACGAACAGCACTGTAAAACATGTCCGGAGTTGTGGTGAGGCATTGGCGTCGGATGTTGTTTTTCATAATCCCTAGAGATGTCGGTCGATCACGATACACTTGCGACTTCAGGTAACCCCAAAGCCAATAATCTGGCGACCTGGGAGGCCATGCATGACGAAAGTGGCCGCTGAGCACACGATCATCACCAAACGACGCGCGCTAGAGATCTTTCACGCGTCTAGCAATATGGGGTGTCATTTTTTTTTTTTGGTCTAATAAAACTCCATGTCATTCCAAGCATGTGTGTCAATTTTTACCTCTGTATCTACATTATTCCGTGGTTTATTAAATTTTAAAATTTGTACTGACTTTCTGATCACCCGGTATATCTATTTATAAAAGTAACCAAAAATTCGGTTGACGTCTTTCTAAGAGACAGTCTCCAATCCTTCAAACCATGTAAGTGAAGACCATATGTGGCTTAAGCTCAAAGAAACAGTATCAACAGCACTCGAGAGATTCATACCGAATAAATTAATAAGAGACGGAACTGATCCCCCGTGGTACACAAAACACGACAGAAAGCTGCCGCAGGAGCACCGAAAGAGGCAAGTATAATTTAGACGAACGCAAAATCTCCAATACTGGCGAAGTCTTACTGAGGCTTGAAATTTGGTGCGGATTTCAATACGAGATGCATTTAATAGTTTCCGCAACGAAACTCGCTCTAGAAATGTGGCGGAAAATCCAAAGAGATTCTGGTTCTGTGTTAAGTAAACCGGCGGAAAAGCTCAGTAAGCGATGAGGAGGAGGAGGAGGAGGAGGAGGAGGAGGAGACAAGGGACCCAACCCTTCGGAGCAGGTAAAATCGTGGCAAATGTCCGCACACCGCGACCTTGCGCCGCCTGGTTTCGTGACGGGGATTAAGGCAGTCGGCACGCGTACTGCGTACGTAGTTTCTATTTTCTAAGAGCGGTGTGGAGTCGCGTCGTGGAAGTGGCGGCTGGTCCTGCGTGACGCGAGACCGGAGGAAACTCGGCGCCAGGCGCGGCGGCGCCGCTCAGGCCATATCGATTGTGCCGCCGCCGCCGCCGCTTTCACTCGAGATGCGCGCTGCGCGTCGCCGCTCAGTCGCCCGGAATCTTCGCCGCTTCCGCAGTCTCCACAAAAAATGCGCGCGACACGCCTGCCCTGCCGCAGATGGCGCAGTGGCTGCGCCGCCCCGCCCCGAGCCGACGCTCCGAGTTCCGACTACCGTTTTCGAAGTCAACTCGCACGAAACACAAGGGAGACGCGGACAAGATAGCAAACTTTTGAAGTCATACGTTACTATCCCGATACTTTGGATTCGTCGGTCTGTAGACCTACCGCAGGAAGTCCAAAATAGAACGGCACGCGACAAGTGTAATTCGTACCTTAAGTTTTACCTCTGTCTTTCACCTCTGGGGGTGTTCGTCAATGTGAAAGGAATGTGAATGAGTGCGAGTATAGCTTGGGCACTGACGGTTCGGTTATTTACACAGATAGTTCATCAATCCCGGTAAGCGACAAATTCGACGACTTTTGCTTGTTATCGATATCGATACTGGCAAGATATCAAAATATGTAACGTAAATGGCCGTATCTTTTGACTACATTGATTTAGATGCTTACGTTTACGTTAGCGTCAATAGACCACAGACCTTAGGATGTGGCATAAATATCAATCTGGTACGACAACTAAAAATGTTCAAATGTGTGTGAAATCTTATGGGACTTAACTGCTAAGGTCGTCAGTCCCTAAGCTTACACACTACTTAACCTAAATTATCCTAAGGACAAACACACATACCCATGCCCGAGGGAGGACTCGCACCTCCGCCGGGACCAACCGCACAATCCATGACTGCAGCGCCCTAGACCGTTCGGCTAATCCCGCGCGGCCGATACGACAACTCCTTCCTGAGAAAAATGGGTCTTCAGGGAGGGACGGATGGAGAGACAGACAATCGGATAACAAATGGCAAATTTTTTTCGTGTGATGTTACATATTTACAATCTTCTGATTTTTTTCCCCTGTTTTCTTTGCTTGTATTGCGAAACCTTGCCTCTTGCTGAATTTCGCGATTCTAGGTCAACGGGGAGTACCCTGTAGGTTTTGATGAGTTTGCGAATATCAAAATATTTTAAGTAAATGGCTGTATCTTTTGATCACATTGACGTAAAAGCTTCAGTTTTTTACGCCATCAAGGGACCGTAGACCTTGGTATGTGACATAAATTTGAACTTGGTACGTCTACCATATGAGAAAGATGCTTTTTAACAGTCTGACATCCAAATGGACAACGAAGTGATCCCATAAGAGTCCTGTTTTAGCAACTTAGGCACAGTACTCTAAAAAGCCGAGTTCCGTCACTATTCGAAGTCCATATTAAACTATAAGTTAAAAAAATGGTTCAAATAGCTCTGAGCGCTATGGGACTTAACATCTGAGGTCATCAGTCACTTAGAACTACTTAAACCTAACTAACCTAAGGACATCACACACATCCATGCCCGAGGCAGGTTTAGAACCTGCGACCGTAGCGGTCGCGCGGCGCCTAGAACCGCTCGGCCACTCTGGTTTGGCAAACTGTAAGTCTCCATACAACTGGCTACATATGTCATTTCAGAAGTCGGAGGAAAGCAATAACATACCACAACCATTACAACAAAGCTGGTTCGAGAACATTTTTCCATATAAGCAACGTATTAGTTCCTTGACTGCGGGCTTTTACTCCCTTTTCTCGTGTCATTTTACTTGAGTCGTACATACAATCCTGCTCCGTAGCTGAGTAGTAGCGTTCTCCTTTTTACCGCGTGTCACTGAAATGGCATCATAGGAAGAGCTGTGATTAGTACGAGATTTATTATTTACTAGCGGAGAAACCTAGCGTTGTCAGCTACATATTTCTAGCTGTGCGTCCACGCCCGTACCGCCAAACATCTGGCCTGGCGCGTAATGTTGATCACATCTTATCTCCTGAACTGTGTGTCATACAATGACATAATTTTATAAATACATTTAGCGGCATATGTACATATTGTCTGCAAAATGTATTCAAATGAAATTAGTAGCAATGAAAAATAAATTTAAACGTCATGCATGATGCGTCGCCGGCCGGAGTGGCCGACCGGTTGTAGGCGCTACAGTCTGGAGCCACGCGACCGCTACGAGCGCAGGTTCGAATTCTGCCTCGGGCATGGATGTGTGTGATGTCCTTAGGTTACTTAGGTTTAAATAGTTCTAAGTTCTAGGGGACTGATGACCTCCGATGTTAAGTCCCAAAGTGTTCAGAGCCATTTGAACCATGATGTGTCAGCTTTTCCGCATCACTTGTTTATGACGCCATACCCGCTGAGCTGCATGTTGCAGTTACATTGAGTTGTATATGTGCATATGTCTGTAAAACGTGTCGCGTTGTAAAGAAGTAATAAATTATAATATCATGCCTAACGCGGCATCTTCACCGGATAAACAGCAGAAATATAGTAAGCGATAAACATAAGTTTTCAGGGGTTGTCAGCGAGAAAACATTCCCTGAATGTTTGAGATTATGTGTAAAGTTTGTTGCAAGTCGCTGTGTGCTCTCATTCTGAAATACTGGGTGAATGAAGTCTGCGATTTCACGCGTCTCTGGCTACGCTTATTTTTCACCCCTTCCCCTTTGATAGCTTGGGGGGGGGGGGGGGGTTCTTACCCTCCACGACGATTATCGCCTGATAGTAAGGTATGTGTATACCAGGCTTGGTTAAAATTGGTCCAGTGGTTCAGGAAATGGGAAACACACACTCTTCATTATTGTACAGGTTGAACCAGAACTCCAGAGAAAAACTTTCAGAGGTGGTAGTATGGATCGTAATAACAAAAAAGTGTAAACTTGGGCTCTAAATTGTTTATCGTAAGAGCTATGAGCACTATATTTACGCTATTGTGAAACACACATCTCGTGCTGGAAAAAGGGGTCCTAGCTCTTAAGCTGTGCACTTTGGAGTCTGTGTGTATTCATTCGCGTCGATCATCTGCTGCCATAGCCCATTAACACTAAATTTCGCCGCACTGTCCTAACGGATCGTTCGTCCCACGTCCCACATTGATTTCTGCGGTAATTTCACGCAGTGTTGTTTGTCTGCTAGCACTGACAACTCTACGCTGCTCTCGGTCGTTAAGCGAAAGCCGTCGGCCACCGCGTTGTCCGTGGTGAGAGTTAATGCCTGAAATTTGGTATTCTCGGCACTCTCTTGACAATGTATACTTCTGAATATTGAATTACCTAACGATGTACGAAATACATAGAATGACCCATGCGTCTAGCTCCAGTTACCATTCCGCTTTCAAAGTCTGTTTATTCCCGTTGTGTGGCCATAATCACGTCGGAAACCTTTTCTCATGAATCATCTGACTACAAATGACAACTCCGCCAATGCACTCCCCTTTTATATCTTGTGTTCCTGATACTACAGTCATCTACGTGTCAGCCTCAAGCAATTAGGGAAATCACGAAAAACCTAAATCCAGATGGGATTTCAACCGCCAACTTCTTCAATACGAGTCCAGTGTCTTACGACTGCGCCAGTTCGCTCGGTACCAATACATGCTTCTTGTTCTCAGTACACCAGTCGTAATTCAATTTCAGAATATTTCTCGGACAACAACTTAAATCACTAGGTATCACAAGAAGTGTAGTAGATACACTTTCTGTTCCACAGTGAGACGATTCTCAAGCACGTAGAACATGTCACAAAAAGATACGTAATACATATTTACAAAAAAGCGTGATGCTAATGTCTTTTCCACAAACCCCAAGTGAAACGTTCCCCTTGAATGTGGAGTAAGTTTCGAAACTTGTAAGTTTGCAATAAATTAAGGAGCATATGATGTTTCTTAAGCTATTGCATCCATGCTTCATCTAAGAGAGACATAGATTACAACATTTACTTAGATTGAGCACGTTACTGCGCTAAAGATGTGCAGAAGTCATATTTTGTGTAACACGTTATTTAATATTACGAATAAT